>NC_091186.1:43391444-43398395 GCF_040958095.1 Procambarus clarkii | reverse complement strand
AACTAATAATGTACTACTGATTATATTATATATAACGAAACAACATTCTTGTTGACTTAGTTGTGTTATTTTGGATACGATGGTCATCTAGTCAATATGTGGGGTTACCTGCAGGGGTCACGACTATCCTCAGTTCTAATCTACACATGAATAATCTTCCATTTAGACCACCACACAGCTGAGTGGATACGAACATTGGATAGTGTCTTTCACCCTGATACCCCTGTTTCATAGCAGTGCTGTCAGGGGCTGTTTCCTGGGGTAGAAATAGGCCTGGTCTAAAACTGGTCTGTGGGGACCTAGTAGCAAGAATGCACTTCTCAGCCTACTATGCAAGGCCCGATTTGCCTAATAAGCCAAGTTTTCCTGAATTAATATATTTTCTCTAATTTTTTTCTTATGAAATGATAAAGCTACCCATTTCATTATGTATGAGGAAAGTTTTTTTTATTGGAGTTAAAATTAACGTAAATATATGACCGAACCTAACCAACCCTACCTAACCTAACCTTTTATAGGTTAGATTAGGTTTGGTAGCCGAAAAAGTTAGGTTAGGTTAGGTTAGGTAGTCGAAAAATAATTAAATCATTATATTAAATTATTGTTGACTCGAGCTCCTTTTTTATCTGTGATATAAATGCTAAAATTATATTGATCTCATTTTCAATTACATCAGTTAGAATATTATCTCTGTGTGATGTTAATGTTTCACTAAAGGCTTCCTCAAGAACTGTTGGAGTATAATTCAACAAATGAAGGCAACCATAATTATGAACATGTTGAGCCACATTACATTTGATTTCATCTGTATGGAATGAACTGTAAATAATCTGTGCATGACATAAACCATATGGATTCTGGCAATTCAGTTGTTGATTAACATTATTAGATAATGGTGATGGTGGAGATGATGTTAGTTCAAGTTGAGATGGTGGTTGGGAAGAAGGTAGTCTAGGATTATGAATAGGTTTTCGTGATGTAACTTTATATGGATTTTGGGAGTGAGTGGGTTTTAAGGTAATATTCCCTTGTAAGGTCAAATAATTGCGTACCAATGTATGTTGTTTATGTATAACTCCTCCACCATTAGCAATCCATATAATAGTTACAAATAGAGAGTGTAACATATCGAGAAGTAGACGACAATTACTTTGAGCTAAATAATTATGATATATTTTGAAGTCTTTGCTACCTATTATTAAATTTTCTTTGCATTTAACTTTGATTCTATTTAGAGTATTACTTTCAATATTTTCAATATTTTCAGTACGTTGTATTAAAGATTGGGGATGAGAAAACACAATATCTTTAATTTTTTTGGTTTCTGCATGAGGTGAAAATAAATAATGAAGGAGACTAAATGACATAATATAAAATTTCCCTGTTTCAGAAACCAGCAAACGATATGGATGTATTAGATAGGGAAAATATTTAATTATATTAAATACTTGGTGAATTTTATTGATCAAATCGCTCAATTGGGTTAAATATATTAAACGCTTAGAAATAGAAAATAAATCACACAAGCCCAAAATGGGACGAATTCCCAATAAATCATTATTATGATCTTTACTATCAATTGCACAATCATTAGTTCCTAGCTTCCACATATTATCAAACATTTCTACCGATCGACCATCTATAAGTCTAAATCTGTGAGAGGGATTTGCAACAAGGGAATTTAGATCATGTTCATTTAAGAGATAAAGTGGCGTAATATTATTCTTGAAACCACCTAAGAGTAAATCAGCTGTAATTTGGCCATTGGTTTCGTGAGAAAAAATATGATGAGGGCTAATGTATATTATCTGAATTTCTTTAGGTATAATTTTCTTTGAAAGATAAAGTGAATCTAATGACTGGCCCAGTAAACCTAGTGGCTTCATTTCACATAATACAGGATGTATATGGAGTATATTATCTTTTCCATAATATTGGAATGAAGAAAAATTTGAAAGTTTTAAACATAAATTTTGATTCATAATTAGAGTTAGGCCTAGTAAAAACTTGTCATTGATCTTATTATTATCAATTAGAAGATTTTTATTCATTTTTTTTTATAACCTATACCAATTTATTTCTATGATTAAATAGTTGTTTTCCTTGTTTATTTGTGTATTTGAGATTTACCATAATTTTTCTGAAATAAATTCTAAATAGCCCACTGGTGTGAAGCTGGTACAACACACTAGTGTGTCTGGTTACTGGTACAACACACTAGTGTCTCTGGTGACTGGATCACTTATCAGTGATCTGTCTGGCTCCCCTGGTATAAATATACAAAAACAGAGCTGTGGTAAACACCTACAGTAACAGACCATGGTAAATTTATAGAAGAAAATTGAAAATATATTTTCAAAAATTATGGTAAATAAATAAATATATAGTTGTATTAGAATTTTTTCATTATATATGAAGTTATTCTTATTATAACAAAACAGGGTTCACATGAAAACCACATAGATATAGCAGACTGGATGATTCTATTTATTAAAAAATATTTTACAGATTGTCTATCATATAAACCATAAAGGTATTTTTATGGTTAGGTATTTAGTAGTGTCAATATCGCAGCCTTACCTAAATATCTATATGACCAAACCTAAAATCAACCCTACCTAAATATGAACTGATTAAAAAAAAAAAAAAAAATATATATATATAGTTCAATTTAAAATGAACATATCATAGAATTTTTTAGCCTTTGAATATTCAAGAAAGGTACACCTAACACTTGTAAATGTAATTTTTCCTGTATTTATGAAACCATTGACCAGTCCTTGTTCAGTAGTCACTGTCCCGATAATCACTTCCGAACATGAGTATTGAATATCAATCTGACTTCCTGTTCGTTGGTTATCATTGACTATAACAGGATGTCCAAACATGTAATCACCACATTCATTATGGGTTAAAACATTAAATTTCCTAAGGGTATCATGTGAATATGCTGGATCTCTTAACAATGATAAACATAAATTTATATAAGTGTCTCGCTTTAGTGGAATAGTTGATCTCATATTCCAGCAATCTTCCAACTTGGAGATGATATAAATTTTCCTTTTACCATGAATACCATGGACACTGATAAGCATGTCCACCACTTTCTTCACTCGCTCATTAATTAAAAGTTCAAAAAATTTATCATCAAAAGTGGGATTTTTCTTGATAATTTTAGGGGTTTTGTTGATTTTGGTGATTTTGGAGGACGATACCATGATGATTATTGCTAGAATATCCTCCTGAAAAAAACATGAAAATAACATGTTTAGAAAATAGATCTAAATAGGACCAAACCATACTATTCATGTCATATATACACCAATTCCATTCCATTTTAGTTTGACTGAAATAACTACTTGCCTTTTAGTGCCATTAGTTATCCTTGTGATGAGTCTAGGAACCTTAATGGTTATATCTTGGTACAGAACCCATATTTTATATCTTTGGAAAAAAAAAATATATATATAATATTATTCAAAAGTACATAATGTTATTACACAATCTTTATCTTGCGATTATATCAATTAAAATAGTATATTTATAAATCAAAAAGAATATCCTGACAGAATACGTCTACATCCCGGAGAAGTAAAGTCTATAGATTTCACTTATTCTGTTATTTATTCGTTGTTAATCAAAAAACCCATTTCAAATTTTAATTTCAAACACTTGACATGAAGGTAGACTTGGAGGTTTATGTGTACTAGCATGTTTTAAATTTATCTTTATATACATTATCTTCCATACATGATTATTTGGACTGCATACCATACCCGTTTCTTGTTCAAAAATTCCCACACATGAGTTTCGGATATGTATGGTGCCACAACAACTGATTTTGACCATACCAAAATTGGATTGATAAGCTTGTATTCCATTTTCTAAATTAGGACTGAACTGAATCTTATACTCTTGAAATGTTTGTTTTAAAAGTTGGAAAGTATTTCCTCCTCCAAAAGCATGTCTCTCACTATTTGACTGGCCAATTAAGTAAATATCAGTGTAACTGTTGTCATAAAAAATATCACCTCGAAAAGTATCTCCGGGTAGGTGGAAACACTCTGGCTGCAAACGATTAATCATTCTAAAATACCATTTACAAAATTTTTGTATAAACTCGTCACTTCTTATAACTTCCATTTTATGTTCTACCGGGGAAAGAACACCACATACAAATTTGTTTTTTTCATTATTAGTTCGAATAGAAGTTTTAGGAACATCATCACATAAGACAGGTTGTTTTTTTTCATTATTTGTTTGAGTAAAAGTTTTAATTTCACTCTCTTCTGTCTGATGCTGTAATAGTGTACTTATATATGAATCACATTGGCATTGTACTGTTCCTAAATTTGTACGTTCTGCAGTACCCATAAAACTACATTGTTTAGGATTTTTAATTATATTCTTGGTTTCACCAGTTGTATATTGAATAAAACTTGGATTGGAACATAAAATGATGTTCGTATTTCCGGGTATTGAGAGTTGGATAGCACTTGTAATTTCGGTTTGGGGGTTTGAATGTGCTCTTCCTTGTTCAGTTGAATATCCGATACCTATTTTACCATGCTGCTTTGTCCAAAACTCTTTTACAGCTATTACCAATTCCATTTTCTTAGCAAAAGGCATTGATGGTACTTGATTTTTATAGAGGTAGTTAAAAAGATTTTGGGCAGTAAGACGTCGATAAGAAAACAAGCGTTTCAAGTCTGAAGTATATAATAAAATTATATTTAGGGCTTCTTGAGAACTTTTAGGTGAAAGGCGATGATTACCTGTTGATGTCTGAGCCAGACATCTAATATCTTCAGGGCTCAGTGTTTTTAACAAATCACGTACATTGGCTTCATAAGGGGAATTTATGAGGTTCATAACATATAGGAAGGAATACAACACTAAGAATGGAGATAAATAATATAAAAGTTTATTTATTTACTTACTTCTTTATTTATTATATAAATATATAGAAAGTACATTAATGTACATAATAAAACTGAATGTAGCCTCCAAAAAATATCATTGAGTCAATGTCGCTATGTAGAGCGACACACACAGGACACTGTCTCTGACCACACCCTTGTCGAGTCCACTTCCTTCACACCTATCGCACTGTAATAATCCATTCCGTGTCCAATCATAGTAAGAGTCACTCACCACAGATAATTGTACTTTTGACCAGAAGAGGGCGCCTTCTTTTCCCATACTTGTGGGTGACGGCTCATAGATAGCAGCGCTGCCATCGCTTCTCCATTCTCTGTGGAGGCGTCGGGTCCATAACACAATTACAATGAGAGCCATATTTATAAATCGTGAAATAGAAATTCTCTCATTGTTAACAAAATTTATTTAGGGTTGGGGTTTGAATAGGGTAGTATCATCATATCTTTGTCTCAAATTTCCCAAATAATAGGTAATTGGGATTAACATAGTAGTATATCAAAAGGCCCTTCTTACAATAATGTCAGTCCAAAAATTAAAACTCTTTATTGAGGATTAAGTTATTATATCTTAGCCAATAGCCAAGGCTACCTACCACCAAAGTACAGCTCACCACCCATATATTTTCCTTCAATGTTGGAATGATTGGAATTACCAATTTAAAATTTCACGTCATATATACGATATATATGGGAATTTAGGGGATATTACAAAAAAAACATACCAATTTAAAAACACCATGTAAAATAATTATAACATTTAAAATTGTGAAAACAATTGTTAATATAATGAAAAATTTCTTAACAAATAATGATATCGTTTTCTTCGTGTGTGTAATACCTATATAAATGGTTCCATTTGTAACATATTTACTGTTATTTATATTTAAACTATTATCAAGGATTGTAATGTTATATTTTTCATATAACCAACACATTATGACATTCAAATTATCTTGTAAATTATTACACACCTGAGTTTCGTTATTGATACCTCCTACTATTATAGACAAGTGATTCCAACATAGTAGTATATTTTTATAATCCCACAATACAGAAAATTTCATATATTTAACAGGAGTCCTAATCATATATGCATCTTTAATAAAAGATAAATTTTGTACATTTTCATTATAACTTTGTACATTTTCATTATTATAATAACGGCATTCTATTAAAATTGACGCTAAGTTAGTTATGTTTATTTGGTTTGGAAGTATAATAGATGAATTTCGTCCTATTAGTATATATACCTGTATAGTGTCTTTAAAGTTTAACTGGAACTCGAACCATTCTTGTTGTGATAGTAAATCATATATATTGAAAAGTTCTTCATGTTTATATTTAATTTGCTCATCACCTCTATCAAACCAGTATTTAATTGAATCTTTCAATACTATAACTTCATTGCAATCATACTCTTGATTCATTGGAATTACTGGAATAATTATTAATAATAATAATAATAATAATATTAATAATAATAAAAAAAGGGTTGGAATCATTTTCAAGCCACAAAATAAACTAAAAATAATATAACATTAAAGCTTGTTTTTATATTTTAATCTTTCAACATTTAGTAAAAAATATATGGTTATGGATGTCATTATTAACAATCAAGGAAATCAGCAACCAAAAGCAGATCTAGAGCAATATTATTTTCAATTGGAAATTCAGGATCAGTAGTAATCTCATTTTTCTTGAATTGAGTATTGTAGGTGAAATATGTACACGCTTTTTGAAGAAGATATGATCTGAAGAAATAAAATAAAAAAATAAAAGTATTATAATTATTTATTTATTATATACAGTTTATATGTTTCTCTAAATAACAGTTAATCTCTAAAATATAACAGTTTATATAATAACACTTTGTTCTAACAGCTTTATACTTACGGAATTGTTTTAAAATGGATTTCATTTTTTTCCTGTTCAATACACGTTGTTGAACTTGACATCATAGCTTGAATTAAATTTGAGGTGAAGGCATCTTTCCTTTTAATGATGAATTCAT
>NC_091186.1:43373944-43386444 GCF_040958095.1 Procambarus clarkii | reverse complement strand
ACCTCTATTTTTCTCTTAATTTCAATTGCATCATCTTTATTAATGAAGGTGTATTATTATTCATATATATTGGTGGTTCTATACCAAAAACTGCCTTGTAAGGCGATACGCCAATTCCACGTGAATATGCTGTGTTTTTGGTGAATTGCACAAAGGGAAGTCCAGCTGACCAATCTCGCGTTTGATTCTCACACATCCAACTGCCAAGCATTTTGATTACATTTTCTTTTGTACATTCAATGCTCCCTTGGCTCTGTGGATGACGAGGTTTGCTATTAATGAGGAGCATGTTGGGCCACATTTCGTTTTTTAGCTCTTGAATCACCTCTGCCACAAATTCACGGCCGTTATCGCTCTGCAGAATTCGTGGGGCTCCCAAGAGAGCAAATATATCGAGTAAGTGGCGTGCCACTTCAATCGCCCGTTTACTGCGAAGAGCTCGTAAAACCGAAAACTTTGTTAAATGATCTTGATAATGTAAAATATATTTATACACACATCCTCCTTCTTTTTGCATATTTATTAAATCCATTTGTCCTCGCTCCGCAAAACTGGTCGATACAATGGGCCGTATTACCCCCTTTTTTCGTCGAGGAAGTCGTTTCAAATTACATATGTGGCAGAGTGAAATAAAGAGTTTCACCGATTGTTGAGTGACGTTAGCGATAGTTTTACTTGCTTCAAAATAAGTTCTTTTTTCTCCTCCGTGACAAACTGCTCTGTGTGCATCATAAATCGTATCATACAATTGCCCTTGATGTATGAAACGACGACACATCCGGCCAGGATCAGCTGTTGTTGCTCCTGTTGTTGTTGTTGTTGTTACAACCGTAGTAGAATGACGATTGTCACTGGTCAGTTTACGCTTGGTCCCCCGCTTCATTCTTCGTTCAGTTTCGTCGATGGTTACTAAGACATCATCCCCAAATAGATTTTTGACATCATATCGAGACAATAGATCATATTCATGAGAAGATTTCCAATTCAGTTTCAATTTAGCATTTTTGACTTCCTCAATGTATTGTGCTAATTTTTCTCGAGTAAAAATTTTCCGACTCCCAGGCCCACCTTTTTCCAACATTTGGCTAATTTTTAATTCAAATTCATGTTTGCTGCAAAATTCTTCGTTTTTCTTTTGCTTTGATATCATCCTATCACTATTTTAATTTTATTTCAATATGTTTATTATATAACCACCAAGTTTTTTTTTTTTTTTTACAAATCGCCTAGAACACTAGTGATGATAATGGAATTTGACTGGAAAAGGAATTGAAAAGAAGAGTTTGAAGCCTTTACTGTAAACCTGAAGAATCTCGAAATATAAATAAAAAAAATATATATATATAATACCATGCCTAGTAAAATATATAATATGGTCAGACGGATTTAATAAATTTACCATTCATTAATTACATACCAAAATGAGTGGACAACATAGCATGAAAACATTAGAAGGTTTAAATTTCAAAATAAATTTAAACATTTTAAAACGAAATGGGTTTTATTATAACAAACAAGAAAATCTATGGAAATGTATAAAGTGTCATTTGTCACTTACATTCAATATAAATAGTAATGCAATTGTATATCCAGAACATAATTGTACATTTATTTCACAAATTAAAACACCTATCAGAATGTTTAACAACATTTTTTTTTTGAAGTTTGAAAGTGCACGTCTAGACACATTTAACAATTGGAAATTCCCATGGATTTCCCCTCTAAATTTAGCTAGGGATGGATTTTTTTATCTTAAAAGAAACGATGCATGTGCATGTATTTTCTGCAATACAGTTATCAAGAACTGGCAAATAAACGATATTCCACATAATAAACATAGACAAAGAGTTCCTTATTGTCCATTTATCATGGGAAAACCCGTTGGTAATGTCCCTTTAGAGTTATGTGAAGTTATTCTGCAATCAAATTTAGTCCTCTCATTGTCACCTCATTGTCCCAGTGTCGATCGAACATATGAAGATTGTAAAAATCGCCTGGAAAGTTTTAGCACATGGCCACTTACATTACCAAACTCAGAAGATCTAAGTTCAGCTGGATTCTTTTATACAGGTCTTAGTGATCATGTGAAATGTGCTTTTTGTAATCTTGGGCTATGGAATTTTGACATTTCTGACAAGCCTCTACTTCTTCATATTCAATGGAATCCGGAATGTAGCTTTCTGAAAAGTTTCATGGATTTATCCTCGAACAAAATTGAGATTACAATACGAAAATTTCGAGAGGTATCTGTAAATGATAAAAAAAATCTAATTCAATCTTTAATTGAAGGAATGGATACCATATGCCAAACCATTTACCATGATAATATACCTCGAGATATTATACATAGTATTGTAAAAGAAACTATAGAAAAAAAAGAATTTGCAGTATTGTTTTCATATATTTTATTTCGGTATAAATGTCAGGAAAAACAATTTGGGAAAATTTTGGTAAAAAATTTTCCTCAAATAATAAAAGATATGGAAACTACCACAACCCAAACAACACCCCCACCATCACCCTACCCAAACCCCACCAACACAACAACCCCCACAACAACCCAAACAATAACCCAAACCCCACCAACACAACAACCCAAACAATAACCCGAACCCCACCAACACAACAACCCCCACAACAACCCAAACAATAACCCAAACCCCACCAACACAACAACCCCCACAACAACCCAAACAATAACCCAAACACTGCCACCACCACCACCACCACCACCACCACCACCACCACCCTCCCAAAACCTAACCAACACAACAACCCAAACAATAACCCAAACCCCACCAACACAACAACCCCCACAACAACCCAAACAATAACCCAAACACTGCCACCACCACCACCACCACCACCACCACCACCACCACCCTCCCAAAACCTAACCAACACAACAACCCAAACAATAACCCAAACCCCACCAACACAACAACTCCCACAACAACCCAAACAATAACCCAAACACTGCCACCACCACCACCACCACCACCACCACCACCCTCCCAAAACCTAACCAACACAACAACCCAAACAATAACCCAAACACTGTCACCACCACCACCACCACCACCACCACCACCACCCTCCCAAAACATAACCAACACAACAACCCAAACACTGCCACCGCCACCACCACCACCACCACCACCACCACCACCACCACCACCCTTCCAAAACCCAACCAACACAACAACCCAAACACCGCCACCGCCGCTACCACCACCACCACCACCTCACCACAACCCCAACAACCTTACCACACCACCACCACCACTCCCTACTACACATTAATGAATATAATCCATGTTCCGTTAGAATACAAAAAATATATAAATTATTATATAAACACCATTCATTTTTATATACAAAATAGTCAGTATGTCATCTCAGTATTGTAAAGAAACTGATTTTTATTACAAAAATGCACATCGTCCTCCCACTATAAATATGCCATTAATACAATTAAAACCAAACCAATTAAATTATGATAATAAAACTAAAAAATCTTTAGGGCTTTTATATGTAGATGCCAGTCAATGTTTTAGTACAGACGAAAAAGTTATATTAAAAAAATGTAAAATCCTAATGTTACATTCTCCATCATACTTTTATATTTCGTATCTTAATAATAAAAGTTATCGACATAAATGGAATGATAAAACGAAAAATGTTATTATTTTTGAAAATTCGTCCCCCATGAGTCAAGCCGAATATGTTAATTTATATCAACATATGTTTGGTAATGGAAATACAATAGAGGGAGAGTATACACTTCCTCGTGGTCAACCTGAAAAAATTGATCAAAAGATTCCGATAATTACCCAAATTAGAGAGTTTATGGAAGAAACACATTGTTTTCATTTAGATTTTATACCAATTATTAAAAGAATTAAATTGGGGATGATTCATAATAACCAATATAATTTACCAATGATATCAGAGGAATGGATAGCACTGAATGGTAAAACCTATCAGTGTGATTATAGTATTTTAATTGAAACTGAAAATGCAAATAATTTAATTCAATTTACGCACTCTCGGTCTCGATGTTTAAATTGGATACTTGGAACTTTAGGATGTATTTTCAACCTAAATGATAAGAAGACCAACAACCGTGCAATTAAGAATTATATGCATCGTTTTCCTTTCAGTCATCGCTTAGATGAAGAAAAAATTGCCTGTTATTTCCCACTTGAAGAAGCCCTAATACATATAAACAGCCATCGACTCAAAACACTAATACCCTTCAATAGTGAAACATTAATTAAAACTATAATTAAAAAAATAAAAGAAAATCGTTAAATAAAATGGTACATCCTCATCTTTCAACAACAACAACAACAACGGCTTCAGGCGAGAATCATCAACAACTTCCTCAGTTACTACCTCAACCTCATGTTATGGATTTGAGAATAGCTAATAGAGTACATGAAGAATCTTATTGGAATCCAATACCAACCACATTAACAACTCCCACAATTAATGAGACACATGATAATAAGGAAATATCACAGGAAAAAATGAATGTCGTTAAGAAAAAAACAAATTGGTCCCTTTCTATTATGTATCTGTCTTTTTTGGTTGGTTTATTAGCCACCTTTTATCTTTTGGGAACAAATATTTCCAAATCATTAATGTCATTAGTAATTGCTATTATGGCTCTTTTATTAATTACATTTATCTTAACTTACCATCAATATCAATATAAATCAATTGTTTCTTATGCCCAAAAAATCGTTCCTCCAGCTAAACAGCTTATACATCTATTAAATTATTAAATTATAATTAAATTTCATAGTCATTTTATTATTTTTCTCCTATATAAAAAAGAACAAAAAAAGATATGTTCGGTAATAAAATATTCACATATTTTATACTTATTATATTAATTATCTTATGTTTGTTTATTACAATAACATCTTTTATGAATGTATATGATAAAATACCATTTATGGATTCAGTTAAATCTGATGATCACATGAAATATGTTATGGGGTCACATCATGCCATTGCTGGGCTAATTGCAGTAATTCTCGTGATTTTTACAACGATTAATACATATAAAATTATAAACCATGAAGAAAGAGACCAAATGAATTTTGAAGCACAGTAAATTTAATAAAGTATTCGAAAAAAAATTGTTGTAATGTATGACATTTACCAAGTCATAGAAACAGGTGCTTGCTTTATTTTTTTAATACAAGTGTAATCAATACTGATCATAAAATTACATAAATTTTTTAATTATAATTATAAAAACCTACAGTGTGTGTGTGTGTGTGTGTGTGTGTGTGTGTGTGTGGGTGTGTGTGTGTTGTAAATAGAAATATATTAAATTTGATATATACAAAATTCATATTCTATAATGTTTACAATTTCTAAGATCTAACTGTATATTTATTAATTGAAGGTGGTGGTATGCCTAATATAATAATAATAATAATAATAATAATAATAATAATAATAATAATAATAATAATAATAAAAACTCTGGGAGAATGGTAATTCGAATGTAAGTTACAAGTTACTAAAGAGATATTCATCAAATCCTTATTCTCAATAATGGATCCTAAGTGAGTGGGTAAAACGACACATACAGAGGAAGAAACAAACAACGGGTAGGTCTCCTGAAACCCATTTAAACCTATTACAAAAAACAATAACAACCACCAAAATAAATATATATATATATATATATATATATATATATATATATATATATATATATATATATATATATATATATATATATATATTTATATATATATATATATATATATATTTATATGTCGTGCCTGGTTGCCAGAACGTTGTATTTGGCCTACTGTGCAAGACCCGATTTGCCTGATGGGCCGAGTTTTCATGAATTTATATTTTTTTCATTTTTTTTTTCTTGTGAAGAGATGAATCTGTCCATTTCATTATGTATGGGTTGATTATTGGAAATTTGAGTTAAAACTAACATAGATATATGACCGAACCGAACCTAACCTAGCCCCTAACCTAATTAACTTGTGCATGGTGAAATGTACAGATTTATCACTTCATAGAGGAAAATTGGAAAAATATATAGATTCAGGGGAACTTGCCTCGTTGGGCAGGTCGGGCCTAGCATAGTGGTCCAGGTGTGGCTTTCTGGCTGCTACATATGTCTATTATTTTTTTTTATAATATGCTAAACGAAACCTCTCAATGTTCAATAATTCTTAGCCATTTATTAAAAAAATTGTGGGAAGGACTCTCTCGACGCCTCACCCTGCCACAGTGGGTCGTCTCTCCGTTCTGTCTCTGTGTCGGATCAGGGACGGATCCTAGCCCGCCTTTTGAGTTCGAATCTCCGTTTTCGGCGACCCACCTTAACACCCCCCCTCCCCTCACCCATCCAGAGCAAAATCCCACCCCTTACCCCCCAAAGTCCTCGTCTCTGCGTTAGTAGCTGGAGTGCTGGTGGAGGTGGTGACAGTGGCACCGCTGTCGTCAGCAGCTGGAGTGCTGGTGGAGGTGGAGGTGGTGACAGTGGCACCGCTGTCGTCAGCAGCTGGAGTGCTGGTGGAGGTGGAGGTGGTGACAGTGGCACCGCTGTCGTCAGCAGCTGAAGTGCTGGTGGAGGTGGAGGTGGTGACAGTGGCACCGCTGTCGTCAGCAGCTGGAGTGATGGTGGAGGTGGTGACAGTGGCACCGCTGTCGTCAGCAGCTGGAGTGCTGGTGGAGGTGGAGGTGGTGGACAGTGGCACCGCTGTCGTCAGCAGCTGAAGTGCTGGTGGAGGTGGAGGTGGTGACAGTGGCACCGCTGTCGTCAGCAGCTGGAGTGATGGTGGAGGTGGTGACAGTGGCACGTGCTGTTGGGAGGGTGGCACTGACATCTTCTGATTGTGTGAGAGATGGTGTCGCTGTTTGTGGATTGGATTCTCATCCACATTAAAAATAAAATAATTAGTAAACATATACCAACAACAAATATATAAATGTTCATTTTTTTTTATAATAACCAAAACAAAAAAAATATTAGAGGGTAATTCATAAAAAATAAAAAACAACAACTAAGTATTTTGGGTAATTGCCAATAAACAAACAATATATTAAATTATTAATATAATTGAAAAGTTTTAATTATAATATAAATTACCATATACATCCTTGTGTTTTAGGTGGGGTATACAAATTTACATACTGATTAAATGACATTGAATCGCACAAATCTTGTGGTATATGATGTACATCATTAGGAGGTTCTATTTGGAAGTTGGGGATGGATGTATCTGCTTTTATAGTTTTATCAACAACTTGAAGATATTCAGAAGGATCTCGTATTTGTACTAAATAATTAGGTTGAAGAGTTGTAATGTTGTTTCCCGGTGTTACTTCAAATTTCCTAAATACCCCAACACTGCGATTCATAATATTTTGCAAATGGGCAATGGTATTTTTTAATACTAACATCTCATTAGAACATAGGCTCTTGAGAGTAACAAAACCGATTTGATCTGAATATACTACATTAGGTGATGCTATTTCAAGAATATTTGTGCCATTTTCGGGATAGTCTGAAAATATATCAATACCATTGGGTTTTTCACCTGCAAGATTATGATTGATATCGAGTATTTTTGAAGGAGACATTCCAATGGCAATATCAAAAATAGAATAATTAACATTATTTATATCAACAGGTTTATTCAGGTCATCATTAAACTCTGAAAAGTAATTTTTCAAATTGTCTATATTTGCTTTTAAATTCTTACGAAACATTTCCGAATCATTAATATGTTTCTCCATAGCAATATCAGCGAGATCAGGAGAAGTGGTAGTATTTAAGTCAGGAAAACTGTCTGGTTTAATAGGATCTCCAGGTTTGAGATTTGTATTAGGTGTCATGGTATGTGCTGTATTTACAAATCGTTTGTGAGGTGGATATTTAGTACCATCTTTAAGTCCTCGTTTCAATTTTTCACAGGCTGTAGTTGATTTAGGTTCAGTACTAGTCAGTAAAAACGGCCTTCCCTTTATTATTAATGATGAGAATATTATGTGGAGTAGTGATACACTCATTATTGAGTGGAGGGTATTTTTTAAGATCTTCCGGATTATTCGAGAGGGCAACCGCTATGGCTAGAAAATCATGTATTCGATGTGTGGACAAGGGTTCATAACAAGCAAAATTGGTTCGATTCAAATATAATCTACTTCCATCATTATCTGTTATAGTTTTCACTTGTAAACGTCGCTGTGATTGAATTAGTTGAGAATAATATATGTTTAAAACTGAATTTACATCAAAAATTTTTAGTAAAACTAAATTTTCTTCACCTTTAGCTGCTTTAACAAATTTATGAGGTGGAGAAGTTATTAATTTAATCTTGTCAGTTGGTCTAGGCTCACCTTTGTAATAACCATTATCAAGAGAAGCAGGGAGAGCGTTCATAAACTTTTCATAACATTCCAATTGGTCTTTAATGTTATTATTATTGCAAGGAACAGTTTCCTCTGTATCAACCCAAATTACTTTAACCCCCTGATCTATGAGATTTGATGGCATAGCTAACATCTGTAAAAAGATTTTTGAATCAGGGATTAGAATATTACCTGGATGAAAAGATATATTCATAGCATTTTGCATGTTAGGATAGACTTTTTGATTAACATTATAACTTGTTAAGACATGAGCCATTGGTCCTAAATTATAAGTTTTATGAGGTCCAGTTTTGTTGGAACAAAATGAGTCTTTAAAATCTTTCACCACGTCTGTTGATAACAAACCCATTTTTAGATATAAACAGGGTGGACATATAGCAGACAAACTTTTATAAATATTATGTACTGGTTTTTCCCGTGCTTTTCTATACAAATCTTCAATTTGTTGTAAATGATAATCTTTTTCTTCATATTTTAGGTCAGGAAATAGAGCGTGAATACAAACACATTTAGAAGAATTACCAATCATATTTAACTGTTGACCCAAAGCTTTTATGAAAGAAGCACGTTGGTTAGGGTCACTGATATATCTAGTCATATCTTGAATTTTGGAAAGAACTTCAGATATTTCTGGATTAACTTTTGGATTAGCCATTATTGATGTTATAGATGAATTCGGAGTTAGACCAACTACTGATTGTTGTGTTATGGTGTTTGTTTGTTGGTTTTGTGCTGGTTGGTTTGGTGGTGGGTTTGGTGATTGTACAGGATTGGTTGTATTTGGAATCCCTACAGGACTATTCATATTTTCATATATTTTTTATTATAAATTAAAATAAAAAGGTAAATAAATGTCTTCATCTTTACCTCAATCACCGACATCATCACTTTCAATAAAAAATCCCATAGTTAATTCTGATGTCATTAATATCATTTCTAAAATTAATGATGATTCACCCCAACATAATTTAATTAGAACGATGATTAGAGAACAAATAAATATGATAGGTACTCAATGTATTTGTAAACATGCAATTTTACCTAATGTAAAAACAGAAGATAAAGATTATTATTTACTTCAACTTGAACAACTCTATATGAAAGCCCAAGAAAAATTATCCAAATCCAATACCTATATAAGTTTATCTGCCATATGCCAACCATGTTTGTATGTGAAAATGGGTTTAATCTTTCGGGAAACTTTAAATGATTTTCATTATAATGAAATGTGTCATAATAACATTGGAATACACACCTATAATTTAGGATATTTCTGGCATGCTCTATCTAGTTTCGGTATTAATTACAAATTTATCCCCAAATTAAACAAACACAGAACATATCTTTCTTCCCTGGTAATGTTATCTTACCCAATCCCAACATTTTGTTACAAATTTTAGCTATGCCATCAAATCTCATAGATCAAAATATTAAAATTGTTTGGGTTAACACTAAAGAAATAATAGACGAAATAAATGAAATAAATGTTGACGATTTAACTAAAATTTATACAAAATTTGTAGAAAGTCTCCCATATCCTTTGGAAAACGGTTTACTATAAACGTCCATTAAAAAACGAACAATGGAATGACAATGAAAAGGGAATAAGCGCTCCTCCTTCTTCACGATTTATTAAAGTTATAAAAAAAGGATGATTTTAATTCAGTGGATTTAAAAATCTTTGATATTAACAATATAATGAGTATTTATTATGCTCAGTTAATTAAATCTCAGCAACGGCTCTTACAAATAAGAAATAATCGATTGTCATACTGTGAACCATTATCGACACATAGGACTCATGATTATATAGCTATAGCAATTGCTCTTTCTGACTCCCTCGATGATCTTAAAGAATTACCGCCTCTCAATGGTCGATGTATCTTCACGATGCATAACATTCTTATTGTTAACAGACAAGGAAGAGCTATTTTTACTACAACTACTACCAAAAATCAATCCACTGAATGTATACAATTAAAACGAGCTCTTAAACCTAAAATATCCACCCAAACCAATACCAGTTCACCCAATGTATTACAACAGCTCAAAAATCCTGTTAGACCTATAGATATTCATCCCCCTTCTTTTATACATGAGACAAAATTTTCTTATCTGTCTCATATTGCAACTGAGAAACCTATGGTTAAAAACGTATCAAAGTCATTTAACTTCAAATACTGATAATTTAAAACGGTATTTCAATACATTTAATGATGATCTAAATGTGGATGTGGTAAATAACATTAATGATGTTTCCATTCTCGATATTGCAATGGGAATGTACCCTAGTAAAATATTAGATATTAACTTGAAACCGGAAAAAAATTCAAATATTGATATTTCCACTGACGAATCCAATGGAGAATGTATGATTAGGATATTAGAAACAACCCCTCCTAATACTGCTTATTCATCTCATATAGGATTCATTTCCCTTACAAATATATGCAGTAATGAAAAATTAGTTTTAAAGAATATGGCAACATTTTTACCAAATATATTAGCTCGAGATACTGGCACAAACTTCATTTCTAAAAATTCTCTAGGGAATATTACCCCATAATATAAATTCTTTGGCTGAAATGAAAGATCACAACGAGTTTATTGAGTCCATAAAACAACCAAATTTAACAAAGTAAAATAAAATAAAAAAAATGACTTCAAATCAACCTTGGATATTATTAATCTTAATGATGCCCTTAAAAATAAAAAATATAAAAAAGCTTTTCAAATTTATTTAGACTTTGAAAAATCTATTCTAAAAACACTCTTTGTAAATGAAATTAAAATTTTACCCGAAAATGAAAATAGGTCCAGAGAGGACTAAACCCATTTCCTTTGATAATATGTTCAACGCTGTTCAAATTAGCATTACAAGAAGATAAGAAAAATGATATGAAGAATTTAACCGAAAGAAAATCTTCAAAAATTAAATGAATTCTTTAAAAATACCGATAATATTGACCAAATAGTAGGTTCATCCCTCATTAACGATCTACTAACCAACCTTATACATTGTGCAATCAATGAACTTGAAAACGAAAATATGGATGAAACCCATCTCATGGACAGAATTTTTGGTGTATATAAACTTATTTCAACAGTTTCTATTTGCCCCTTGAACGTAGTCATCTTTATACACCATTTTCAATCAACACTCAATTGATTTACCTTTGTTTTCTGTTTATGCAAACGCATGAATGAACTCATAAAAAGTTGTGTAAATATGAATACAATCTCTAATTCAAAAATAAATGAAATTCAAAACACATTTCAAAATAATGTAAACCAATTGGAAAACAATAATAAATTTTGTATACAACAGTTACATGAACATTATCAATGGCAACTAAAAAACTCTCAAGAAATTTATAAAAGCAACATTGAAGAAATTTACAGAAAAACAGAGGAAAGTAAAAATGAATTATGGAAAAGGGTTAACCTTTCAACTATTGACACTATACATGAACAAGAATTAATGTTAAATAACCAACTTGAATTAATAGAAAAAATCATATCCGAAATAAAACGTATGGAATGAATGATGATGATGATGATGAATTAACACAAGATGACTAACGATCATTGAGTCCTAGGGTTACAAACCAATCGCTCTTTGACCATTCCAATGTCAGCTGAACACCATATTGTTGCTTCTCCAGCCGGGATTCTGCCTTAGAAGCTTTCAGGCATAATCCCACGAGTACTTACTTAATCAAACTTATAGAAATATAAAATAGATATTAATAGTACTACCATCATTAAGTTGAAATTTGTATCCATATAAGGGGACGGCATTGTCTACTTCTGATCATATTACTATTTTCTACCTTGTTTCTATTTATCAATGATAACTGATCGTTTTCAAGCATAATAATATAGTAGTCACTGTTTATACTTCTTTTGTTTTGTATAGTCGGAGTTGCTACTATCCCAAAGATTTCTCTTTCACAGAAACATATTAAGGATAAGAGAGCTGTGTCCCCATATGATGGGTACTGGTCTAATTTTCCTGGTGTGGATGAATCTGTTCCATTATTATGATTATAATTATTATTGGTTTTGCCGTTTAA
>NC_091186.1:43329021-43373444 GCF_040958095.1 Procambarus clarkii | reverse complement strand
GTGGTTCTTCTGAGGAGAGCTGTGATTCTTCTGAGGGGACTTGGTTATTCTGAGGGAGCTGTGGTTTTCCTGAGGGAGCTGTGGTTCTTCTGAGAGGAGCTGTAGTTCTTCTGAGGGGAGCTGTGGTTCTTTTGAGGGGAGCTGTGGTGCTTCTGAGGGGAGCTTTGGTTAATCTGAGGGAGCTGTGGTTCTCCTGAGGGAGCTGTGGTTCTACTGAGAGGAACAGTGGTTCTTCTGAGGGGATCTGTGGTTCTTCTGAGGGGAGATGTGGTTTTTCTGAGGGGAGCTGTGGTTCTTCTGAGGGGAGCTATGGTTCTTCTGAGGGGAGCTGTAGTTCTTCTGAGGGGAGTGGGGAATCTCTGAGGGGAGCTGGGTTCTTCTGAGGGGAGCTGTGGTTGCCACTGAGGGGAGCTTGTGGTTTCTTCTGATGGGAGCTGTGGTTCTTCTGAGGGAATCTGTAGTTCTTCTGAGGGGAGACGTGGTTCTTCTGAGGGAGCTGTGGTTCTTCTGAGGGGAGCTGTGATTCTTTCCTGAGGGGAACTGTGGTTTCTTCTGAGGGGAGCTGTGATTCTTCCTGAGGGGAATCGTTGGTACCCATTGAAGGGAGCTGTGGTTCCCCCTGTGGAAGGGTGGTTCTTCTGAGGGGAGCTGTGGTTTCCCCTGAGGGAAGCTGTTGTTTTCTGAGGGGAGCTGTGGTTCCCCTGATGGGAGCTGTGGTTCCCCTGAGGGGAGCTGTGGTTCTTCTGAGGGGAGTTGTGGTTCCCCTGAGGGGAGCTGTGGTTTTTTCTGAGGGGAACTGTGGTTTCTTCTGAGGAGAGCTGTGGTTCTTCTGAGGGGAGCTGTGGTTCTTCTGAGGGGAACTGTGGTTCCCCTGAGGAGAGCTGTGGTCCATTGAGGGGAGCTTTGGTTCTTCTGAGGGGAGCTATGGTTCTTCTGAGGGGAGCAGTGGTTCCCCTGAGGGGAGCTGTGGTTCCCCTGAGGGGAGGTGCTGTTCCCCTGAGAGGAGCTGTGGTTCTTTTGAGGGGAGCTGTAGTTCTTCTGATGGGAGCTGTGGTTCTTATGAGGGGAGCTGTGGTTCTTCTGAGGGAGCTTTGCTTTTTTTGAAGGAGCTGTGGTTTTCCTGAAAGAGCTGTGGGTCTTCTGAGGGGAGCTGTGGTTCTTCTGAGGGGAGCTGTGGTTCTTATGAGGGGAGCTGTGGTTCTTCTGAGGGGAGCTTTGCTTTTTTTGAAGGAGCTGTGGTTTTCCTGAGGGAGCTGTGGTTCTTCTGAGAGGAGCTGTAGTTCTTCTTCTGAGGGGAGCTGTGGTTCTTTTGAGGGGAGCTGTGGTGCTTCTGAGGGGAGCTTTGGTTAATCTGAGGGAGCTGTGGTTCTCCTGAGGGAGCTTTGGCTCTTCTGAGAGGAACAGTGGTTCTTCTGAGGGGATCTGTGGTTCTTCTGAGGGCAGATGTGGTTTTTCTGAGGGGAGCTGTGGTTCTTCTGAGGGGAGCTGTGGTTCTTCTGAGGGGAGCTGTAGTTCTTCTGAGGGGAGCTGGGAATCTTCTGAGGGGAGCTGGGGTTCTTCTGAGGGGAGCTGTGGTTGCCCTGAGGGGAGCTGTGGTTCTTCTGAGGGGAGCTGTTTTTCTTCTGAGGGAATCTGTAGTTCTTCTGAGGGGAGACGTGGTTCTTCGGAGGGGAGCTTTGGTTCTTCTGAGGGAGCTGTGGTTCTCCTGAGGGAGCTGTGGTTCTTCTGAGGGGAGCTGTGATTCTTCTGAGGGGAACTGTGGTTCTTCTGAGGGGAGCTGTGATTCTTCTGAGGGGAACTGTGGTTCCCATTGAAGGGAGCTGTGGTTCCCCTGTGGAAGGTGTGGTTCTTCTGAGGGGAGGTGTGGTTCCCCTGAGGGAAGCTGTTGTTCTTCTGAGGGGAGCTGTGGTTCCTCTGATGGGAGCTGTGGTTCCCCTGAGGGCAGCTGTGGTTCTTCTGAGGGGAGTTGTGGTTCCCCTGAGGGGAGCTGTGGTTCTTCTGAGGGGACCTGTGGTTCTTCTGAGGAGAGCTGTGGTTCTTCTGAGGGGAGCTGTGGTTCTTCTGAGGGGAACTGTGGTTCCCCTGAGGGGAGCTGTGGTTCCCTTGAGGGGAGCTTTGGTTCTTCTGAGGGGAGCTATGGTTCTTCTGAGGGAGCTGTGGTTCCCCTGAGGGAGCTGTGGTTCCCCTGAGGGGAGCTGCTGTTCCCCTGAGAGGAGCTGTGGTTCTTTTGAGGGGAGTTGTAGCTCTTCTGACGGGAGCTGTGGTTCTTATGAGGGGAGCTGTGGTTCTTCTGAGGGGAGCTTTGTTTTTTTTGAGGGAGCTGTGGTTTTCCTGAAAGACCTGTGGTTCTTCTGAGGGGAGCTGTGGTTCTTCTGAAAGGAGCTGTAGTTCTTCTGAGGGGAGCTGTGGTTTTCCTGAAGGTGCTTTGGTTCTTCTGAGGGGAGCTGTAGTTCTTCTGAGGGGAGCTGTGGTTCTTTTGAGGAGAGATGTGGTTCTTCTGAGGGGAGCTGTGGTTTTTCTGAGGGGAGCTGTGGTTCTTCTGAGGGGAGCTGTGGTTCTTCTGAGGGAGCTGTGGTTCTCCTGAGGGAGCTGTGGTTCTTCTGAGAGGATCAGTGGTTCTTCTGAGGGGAGCTGTGGTTCTTCTGAGGGGAGATGTGGTTCTTCTGAGGGGAGCTGTGGTTTTTCTGAGGGGAGCTGTGGTTCTTCTGAGGGGAGCTGTAGTTCTTCTGAGGGGAGCTGGGGAATCTTCTGAGGGGAGCTGGGTTTTTTTTTAGGGGAGCTGTGGTTGCCCTGAGGGGAGCTGTGGTTCTTCTGACGGGAGCTGTGGTTCTTCTGAGGGAAGCTGTAGTTCTTCTGATGTGAGACGTGGTTCTTCTGAGGGGAGCTTTGGTTCTTCTGAGGGAGCTGTGGTTCTCCTGGGGGAGCTGTGGTTCTTCTGAGGGGAGCTGTGATTCTTCTGAGGGGAGCTGTGGTTCTTCTGAGAGGAGCTGTGATTCTTCTGAGGGGAACTGTGGTTCCCCTGAAGGTAGCTGTAGTTCCCCTGTGGGGAGCTGTGGTTCTTCTGAGGGGAGCTGTGGTTCCCCTGAGGGGAGCTGTGGTTCCCCCGTGGGGAGCTGTGGTTCTGCTGAGTGGAGCTGTGGTTCTCCTGAGACGAGCTTTGGTTCTTCTGAGGGGAGCTATGGTTCTTCTGAGGGGGAGCTGTGGTTCCATTGAGGGGAGCTGTGGTTCCCCTGAGGGGAGCTGTCGTTCCCCTGAGGGGAGCTGTTGTTCCCCTGAGAGGAGCTTTGGTTCTTTTGAGGGGAGCTGTAGTTCTTCTGATGGGATCTGTGGTTCTTCTGAGGAGAGCTTTGGTTTTTTTGAGGGAGCTGTGGTTTTCCTAAAAGAGCTGTGGTTGTTCTGAGGGGAGATATGGTTCTTCTGAGGGGAGCTGTGGTTCTTCTGAGGGGAGCTTTGGTTATTCTGAGGGAGCTGTGGTTTTCCTGAAGGAGCTGTGGTTCTTCTGAGGGGAGCTGTAGTTCTTCTGAGGGAAGCTTTGGTTAATCTGAGGGAGCTGTGGTTCTCCTGAGGGAGCTGTGGTTCTTCTGAGAGGAACAGTGTTTCTTCTAAGGGGAGCTGTGGTTCTTCTGAGGGGAGCTGTGGTTCTTTTGAGGGGAGCTGTAGTTTTTCTGAGGGGAGCTGTGGTTCTTCTGAGGGAATCTGTAGTTCTTCTGAGGGGAGACGTGGTTCTTCTGAGGGAGCTGTGGTTCTTCTGAGGGGAGCTGTGATTCTTCTGAGGGGAACTGTGGTTCTTCTGAGGGGAGCTGTGATTCTTCTGAGGGGAACTGTGGTTCCCATTGAAGGGAGCTGTGGTTCCCCTGTGGAGGGTGTGGTTCTTCTGAGGGGAGCTGTGGTTCCCCTGAGGGAAGCTGTTGTTCTTCTGAGGGAGCTGTGGTTCCCCTGATGGGAGCTGTGGTTCCCCTGAGGGAGCTGTGGTTCTTCTGAGGGGAGTTGTGGTTCCCCTGAGGGGAGCTGTGGTTCTTCTGAGGGGACCTGTGGTTCTTCTGAGGAGAGCTGTGGTTCTTCTGAGGGGAGCTGTGGTTCTTCTGAGGGGAACTGTGGTTCCCCTGAGGAGAGCTGTGGTTCCCTTGAGGGGAGCTTTGGTTCTTCTGAGGGGAGCTATGGTTCTTCTGAGGGGAGCAGTGGTTCCCCTGAGGGGAGCTGTGGTTCCCCTGAGGGGAGCTGCTGTTCCCCTGAGAGGAGCTGTGGTTCTTTTGAGGGGAGCTGTAGTTCTTCTGATGGGAGCTGTGGTTCTTATGAGGGGAGCTGTGGTTCTTCTGAGGGGAGCTTTGCTTTTTTTGAAGGAGCTGTGGTTTTCCTGAAAGAGCTGTGGGTCTTCTGAGGGGAGCTGTGGTTCTTCTGAGGGGAGCTGTGGTTCTTATGAGGGGAGCTGTGGTTCTTCTGAGGGGAGCTTTGCTTTTTTTGAAGGAGCTGTGGTTTTCCTGAGGGAGCTGTGGTTCTTCTGAGAGGAGCTGTATTTCTTCTGAGGGGAGCTGTGGTTCTTTTGAGGGGAGCTGTGGTGCTTCTGAGGGGAGCTTTGGTTAATCTGAGGGAGCTGTGGTTCTCCTGTGGCCGACCGAGCTGTGGCCGACCGGCTATGGAGCCGGTCGGCCGAGCGGACAGCACGCTGGACTTGTGATCCTGTGGTCCTGGGTTCGATCCCAGGCGCCGGCGAGAAACAATGGGCAGAGTTTCTTTCACCCTATGCCCCTGTTACCTAGCAGTAAAATAGGTACATGGGTGTTAGTCAGCTGTCACGGGCTGCTTCCTGGGGGTGGAGGCCTGGTCGAGGACCGGGCCGCGGGGACACTAAGCCCCGAAATCAACTCAAGATAACCTCAAGATAACCTCCTGAGGGAGCTGTGGCTCTTCTGAGAGGAACAGTGGTTCTTCTGAGGGGATCTGTGGTTCTTCTGAGGGGAGATGTGGTTTTTCAGAGGGGAGCTGTGGTTCTTCTGAGGGGAGCTGTGGTTCTTCTGAGGGGAGCTGTAGTTCTTCTGAGGGAGCTGGGGAATCTTCTGAGGGGAGCTGTGGTTCTTCTGAGGGGAGCTGTTTTTCTTCTGAGGGAATCTGTAGTTCTTCTGAGGGGAGACGTGGTTCTTCGGAGTGGAGCTTTGGTTCTTCTGAGGGAGCTGTGGTTCTCCTGAGGGAGCTGTGGTTCTTCTGAGGGGAGCTGTGATTCTTCTGAGGGGAACTGTGGTTCTTCTGAGGGGAGCTGTCATTCTTCTGAGGGGAACTGTGGTTCCCATTGAAGGGAGCTGTGGTTCCCCTGTGGAAGGTGTGGTTCTTCTGAGGGGAGCTGTGGTTCCCCTGAGGGAAGCTGTTGTTCTTCTGAGGGAAGCTGTGGTTCCTCTGATGGGAGCTGTGGTTCCCCTGAGGGCAGCTGTGGTTCTTCTGAGGGGAGTTGTGGTTCCCCTGAGGGGAGCTGTGGTTCTTCTGAGGGGACCTGTGGTTCTTCTGAGGAGAGCTGTGGTTCTTCTGAGGGGAGCTGTGGTTCTTCTGAGGGGAGCTGTGGTTCCCCTGAGGGGAGCTGTGGTTCCCTTGAGGGGAGCTTTGGTTCTTCTGAGGGGAGCTATGGTTCTTCTGAGGGGAGCTATGGTTCCCCTGAGGGGAGCTGTGGTTCCCCTGAGGGGAGCTGCTGTTCCCCTGAGAGGAGCTGTGGTTCTTTTGAGGGGAGTTGTAGCTCTTCTGACGGGAGCTGTGGATCTTATGAGGGGAGCTGTGGTTCTTCTGAGGGAGCTTTGTTTTTTTTGAGGGAGCTGTGGTTTTCCTGAATGACCTGTGGTTCTTCTGAGGGGAGCTGTGGTTCTTCTGAAAGGAGCTGTGGTTCTTCTGAGGAGAGCTGTGGTTTTCCTGAAGGTGCTTTGGTTCTTCTGAGGGGAGCTGTAGTTCTTCTGAGGGGAGCTGTGGTTCTTTTGAGGGGAGATGTGGTTCTTCTGAGGGGAGCTGTGGTTTTTCTGAGGGGAGCTGTGGTTCTTCTGAGGGGAGCTGTGGTTCTTCTGTGGGGAGCTGTAGTTCTTCCGAGGGGAGCTGGGGAATCTTCTGAGGGGAGCTGGGGTTTTTTTTAGGGGAGCTGTGGTTGCCCTGAGGGGAGCTGTGGTTCTTCTGAGGGGAGCTGTGGTTCTTCTGAGGGAAGCTGTAGTTCTTCTGATGTGAGACGTGGTTCTTCTGAGGGGAGCTTTGGTTCTTCTGAGGGAGCTGTGGTTCTCCTGGGGGAGCTGTGGTTCTTCTGAGGGGAGCTGTGATTCTTCTGAGGGGAGCTGTGGTTCTTCTGAGAGGAGCTGGGATTCTTCTGAGGGGAACTGTGGTTCCCCTGAAGGTAGCTGTAGTTCCCCTGTGGGGAGCTGTGGTTCTTCTGAGGGGAGCTGTGGTTCCCCTGAGGGGAGCTGTGGTTCCCCCGTGGGGAGCTGTGGTTCTGCTGAGTGGAGCTGTGGTTCTCCTGAGACGAGCTTTGGTTCTTCTAAGGGGAGCTATGGTTCTTCTGAGGGGGAGCTGTGGTTCCATTGAGGGGAGCTGTGGTTCCCCTGAGGGGAGCTGTGGTTCCCCTGAGGGGAGCTGTTGTTCCCCTGAGAGGAGCTTTGGTTCTTTTGAGGGGAGCTGTAGTTCTTCTGATGGGGTCTGTGGTTCTTCTGAGGGGAGCTTTGGTTTTTTTGAGGGAGCTGTGGTTTTCCTAAAAGAGCTGTGGTTGTTCTGAGAGGAGATGTGGTTCTTCTGAGGGGAGCTGTGGTTCTTCTGAGGGGAGCTTTGGTTATTCTGAGGGAGCTGTGGTTTTCCTGAAGGAGCTGTGGTTCTTCTGAGGGGAGCTGTAGTTCTTCTGAGGGAAGCTTTGGTTAATCTGAGGGAGCTGTGGTTCTCCTGAGGGAGCTGTGGTTCTTCTGAGAGGAACAGTGTTTCTTCTAAGGGGAGCTGTGGTTCTTCTGAGGGGAGCTGTGGTTCTTTTGAGGGGAGCTGTAGTTCTTCTGAGGGGAGCTTTGGTTAATCTGAGGGAGCTGTGGTTCTCCTGAGGGAGCTGTGGTTCTTCTGAGAGGAACAGTGTTTCTTTTAAGGGGAGCTGTGGTTCTTCTGAGGGGATCTGTGGTTCTTCTGAGGGGAGCTTTGGTTTTTTTGAGGGAGCTGTGGTTTTCCTAAAAGAGCTGTGGTTGTTCTGAGGGGAGATGTGGTTCTTCTGAGGGGAGCTGTGGTGCTTCTTAGGGGAGCTTTGTTTAATCTGAGGGAGCTGTGGTTCTCCTGAGAGAGCTGTGGTTCTTCTGAGAGGAACAGTGGTTCTTCTGAGGGGAGCTGTGGTTCTTCTGAGGGGAGCTGTGGTTCTTCTGAGGGGAGCTGTGGTTCTTCTGAGGGGACCTGTGGTTCTTCTGAGGCGAGCTGTAGATCTTCTGAGGGAAGCTTTGGTTAATCTGAGGGAGCTGTGGTTCTCCTGAGGGAGCTGTGGTTCTTCTGAGAGGAACAGTGTTTCTTCTAAGGGGAGCTGTGGTTCTTCTGAGGGGATCTGTGGTTCTTCTGAGGGGAGCTTTGGTTTTTTTGAGGGAGCTGTGGTTTTCCTAAAAGAGCTGTGGTTGTTCTGAGGGGAGATGTGGTTCTTCTGAGGGGAGCTGTGGTGCTTCTGAGGGGAGCTTTGGTTAATCTGAGGGAGCTGTGGTTCTCCTGAGGGAGCTGTGGTTCTTCTCAGAGGAACAGTGGTTCTTCTGAGGGGAGCTTTGGTTCTTCTGAGGGGAGCTGTGGTTCTTCTGAGGGGAGCTGTGGTTCTTCTGATGGGAGCTGTGGTTGCCCTGAGGGGAGCTGTGGTTCTTCTGAAGGAATCTGTAGTTCTTCTGAGGGGAGACTTGGTTCTTCTGAGGGGAGCTGTGGTTCTTCTGAGGGGAGCTGTGGTTTTTCTGAGGGAATCTGTAGTTCTTCTGAGTGGAGACTTTGTTCTTCTGAGGGGAGCTTTGGTTCTTCTGAGGGAGCTGTGGTTCTCCTGAGGGAGCTGTGGTTCTTCTGAGGGGAGCTGTGATTCTTCTAAGGGGAACTGTGGTTCTTCTGAGGGGAGCTGTGACTCCTCTGAGGGGAACTGTGGTTCCCCTGAAGGGAGCTGTGGTTCCCCTGTGGAAGCTGTGGTTCTTCTGAGGGGAGCTGTGGTTCCCCTGAGGGGAGCTGTTGTTCTTCTAAGGGGAGCTGTGGTTCCCCTGAGGGGAGTTGTGGTTCCCTGAGGGGAGCTGTGGTTCTTCTGAGGGGAGTTGTGGTTCCCCTGAGGGGAGCTGTGGTTCCCCTGAGGGGAGCTTTGGTTCTTCTGAGGGGAGCTATGGTTCTTCTGAAGGGAGCTGTGGTTCGCCTGAGGGGAGCTGTGGTTTCCCAGAGGGGAGCTGCTGTTCCCCTGAGAGGAGCTGTGGTTCTTTTGAGGGGAGCTGTAGTTCTTCTGATGGGAGCTGTGGTTCTTATGAGGGGAGCTGTGGTTCTTCTGAGGGGAGCTTTGGTTTTTTTGAGGGAGCTGTGGTTTTCCTGAAAGAGCTGTGGTTCTTCTGAGGGGAGCTGTGGTTCTTCTGAGGGGAGCTGTAATTCTTCTGAGGGGAGCTTTGGTTATTCTGAGGGAGCTGTAATTTTCCTGAAGGAGCTGTGGTTCTTCTGAGGGGAGCTGTAGTTCTTATGAGGGGAGCTGTGGTTCTTTTGAGGGGAGCTGTGGTGCTTAAGAGGGGAGCTGTAGTTCTTCTGAGGGGATCTGGGGAATCATCTGAGGGGAGCTGGGGTTCTTCTGAGGCGAGCTGTGGTTGCCCTGAGGGGAGCTGTGGTTCTTCTGAGGGAATCTGTAGTTCTTCTGATGGGAGACGTGGTTCTTCTGAGGGGAGCTTTGAATCTTCTGACGGAGCTGTGGTTCTCCTGGGGGAGCTGTGGTTCTCCTGAGTGGAGCTGTGGTTCTCCTGAGACGAGCTTTTGTTCTTCTAAGGGGAGCTATGGTTCTTCTGAGGGGAGCTGTGGTTCTTCTGAGGGGAGATGTGATCCTTCTGAGGGGAACTGTGGTTCCCCTGAAGGGAGCTGTGGTTCCCCTGTGGGAAGCTGTGGTTCTTCTGAGGGGAGCTGTGGTTCCCCTGAGGGGAGCTGTGGTTCCCCTGTGGGGAGCTGTGGTTCTCCTGAGTGGAGCTGTGGTTCTCATGAGACGAGCTTTTGTTCTTCTGAGGGGAGCTATGGTTCTTCTGAGGGGAGCTGTGGTTCCCCTGAGAGGAGCTGTGGTTCCCCTGAGGGGAGCTGCTGTTCCCTGAGAGGAGCTGTGGTTCTTTTGAGGGGAGCTGTAGTTCTTCTGATGGGATCTGTGGTTCTTCTGAGGGGAGCTTTGGTTTTTTTTGAGGGAGCTGTGGTTTTCCTAAAAGAGCTGTGGTTCTTCTGAGGGCAGATGTGGTTCTTCTGAGGGGAGCTGTGGTTCTTCTGAGGGGAGCTTTGGTTATTCTGAGGGAGCTGTGGTTTTCCTGAAGGAGCTGTGGTTCTTCTGAGGGGAGCTGTAGTTCCTCTGAGGGAAGCTGTGGTTCTTCTGAGGGGAGCTGTGGTGCTTCTGAAGGGATTTTTGGTTAATCTGAGGGAGCTGTGGTTCTCCTGAGGGGGCTGTGGTTCTTCTGAGAGGAACAGTGGTTCTTCTGAAAGGAGCTGTGGTTCTTCTGAGAGGAACAGTGGTTCTTCTGAGGGGAGCTGCGGTTCTTCTGAGGGGAGCTGTGGTTCTTCTGAGGGGAGCTGTAGTTCTTCTGAGAGGAGCTGGGGAATCTTCTGAGGGAGCTGTGGTGCTTCTGGGGGGAGCTTTGGTTAATCTGAGGGAGCTGTGGTTCTCCTGAAGGAGCTGTGGTTCTTCTGAGAGGAACAGTGGTTCTTCTGAGGGGAGCTGTGGTTCTTCTGAGGGGAGCTGTGGTTCTTCTGAGGGGAGCTGTGGTTCTTCTGAGGGGACCTGTGGTTCTTCTGAGGGGAGCTGTAGATCTTCTGAGGGAAGCTTTGGTTAATCTGAGGGAGCTGTGGTTCTCCTGAGGGAGCTGTGGTTCTTCTGAGAGGAACAGTGTTTCTTCTAAGGGGAGCTGTGGTTCTTCTGAGGGGATCTGTGGTTCTTCTGAGGGGAGCTTTGGTTTTTTTGAGGGAGCTGTGGTTTTCCTAAAAGAGCTGTGGTTGTTTTGAGGGGAGATGTGGTTCTTCTGAGTGGAGCTGTGGTGCTTCTGAGGGGAGCTTTGGTTAATCTGAGGGAGCTGTGGTTCTCCTTAGGGAGCTGTGGTTCTTCTGAGAGGAACAGTGGTTCTTCTGAGGGGAGCTGTGGTTCTTCCGAGGGGAGCTGTGGTTCTTCTGAGGGGAGCTGTGGTTCTTCTGATGGGAGCTGTGGTTGCCCTGAGGGAGCTGTGGTTCTTCTGAGGGGAGCTGTGGTTCTTCTGAAGGAATCTGTAGTTCTTCTGAGGGGAGACTTGGTTCTTCTGAGGGGAGCTGTGGTTCTTCTGAGGGGAGCTGTGGTTTTTCTGAGGGAATCTGTAGTTCTTCTGAGTGGAGACTTTGTTCTTCTGAGGGGAGCTTTGGTTCTTCTGAGATAGCCGTGGTTCTCCTGAGGGAGCTGTGGTTCTTCTGAGGGGAGCTGTGATTCTTCTAAGGGGAACTGTGGTTCTTCTGAGGGGAGCTGTGACTCCTCTGAGGGGAACTGTGGTTCCCCTGAAGGGAGCTGTGGTTCCCCTGTGGAAGCTGTGGTTCTTCTGAGGGGAGCTGTGGTTCCCCTGAGGGGAGCTGTTGTTCTTCTAAGGGGAGCTGTGGTTCCCCTGAGGGGAGTTGTGGTTCCCTGAGGGGAGCTGTGGTTCTTCTGAGGGGAGTTGTGGTTCCCCTGAGGGGAGCTGTGGTTCTTCTGAGGGGAGCTGTGGTTCTTCTGAGGGGAGCAGTGGTTCTTCCGAGGGGAGTTGTGGTTCTTCTGACGGGAACTGTGGTTCCCCTGAGGGGAGCTGTGGTTCCCCTGAGGGGAGCTTTGGTTCTTCTGAGGGGAGCTATGGTTCTTCTGAAGGGAGCTGTGGTTCCCCTGAGGGGAGCTGTGGTTTCCCAGATGGGAGCTGCTGTTCCCCTGAGAGGAGCTGTGGTTCTTTTGAGGGGAGCTGTAGTTCTTCTGATGGGAGCTGTGGTTCTTATGAGGGGAGCTGTGGTTCTTCTGAGGGGAGCTTTGGTTTTTTTGAGGGAGCTGTGGTTTTCCTGAAAGAGCTGTGGTTCTTCTGAGGGGAGCTGTGGTTCTTCTGAGGGGAGCTGTAATTCTTCTGAGGGGAGCTTTGGTTATTCTGAGGGAGCTGTGATTTTCCTGAAGGAGCTGTGGTTCTTCTGAGGGGAGCTGTAGTTCTTATGAGGGGAGCTGTGGTTCTTTTGAGGGGAGCTGTGGTGCTTAAGAGGGGAGCTGTAGTTCTTCTGAGGGGATCTGGGGAATCTTCTGAGGGGAGCTGGGGTTCTTCTGAGGAGAGCTGTGGTTGCCCTGAGGGGAGCTGTGGTTCTTCTGAGGGAATCTGTAGTTCTTCTGATGGGAGACGTGGTTCTTCTGAGGGGAGCTTTGAATCTTCTGACGGAGCTGTGGTTCTCCTGGGGGAGCTGTGGTTCTCCTGAGTGGAGCTGTGGTTCTCCTGAGACGAGCTTTTGTTCTTCTGAGGGGAGCTATGGTTCTTCTGAGGGGAGCTGTGGTTCTTCTGAGGGGAGATGTGATTCTTCTGAGGGGAACTGTGGTTCCCCTGAAGGGAGCTGTGGTTCCCCTGTGGGAAGCTGTGGTTCTTCTGAGGGGAGCTGTGGTTCCCCTGAGGGGAGCTGTGGTTCCCCTGTGGGGAGCTGTGGTTCTCCTGAGTGGAGCTGTGGTTCTCATGAGACGAGCTTTTGTTCTTCTGAGGGGAGCTATGGTTCTTCTGAGGGGAGCTGTGGTTCCCCTGAGGGGAGCTGTGTTTCCCCTGAGGGGAGCATTGGTTCTTCTGAGGGGAGTTGTTGTTCCCCTGAGGGGAGCTGTGGTTCTTCTGAGGGGTGCTATGGCTCTTCTGAGGGGAGCTGTGGTTCCCCTGAAGGGAACTGTGGTTCCCCTGAGGGGAGCTGCTGTTCCCCAGAGAGGAGCTGTGGTTCTTTTGAGGGGAGCTGTAGTTCTTCTGATGGGAGCTGTGGTTCTTATGAGGGGAGCTGTGGTTCTTCTGAGGGGAGCTTTGGTTTTTTTGAGGGAGCTGTGGTTTTCCTGAAAGAGCTGTGGTTCTTCTGAGGGGAGCTGTGGTTCTTCTGAGGGGAGCTGTGGTTATTTTGAGGGGAGCTGTGGGGCTTCTGAGGGGAGCTTTAGTTAATCTGAGGGAGCTGTGGTTCTCCCGAGGGAGCTGTGGTTCTTCTGAGAGGAACAGTGGTTCTTCTGAGAAGAGCTGTGGTTCTTCTGAGGGGAGATGTAATTCTTCAGAGAGGAGCTGTGGTTCTTCTGAGATGAGCTAGGGTTCTTCTGAAGGGAGTTGTGGTTGCCCTGAGGGAAGCTGTGGTTCTTGTGAGGGGAGCTGTGGTTCTTCTGAGGGAATCTGTAGTTCTTCTGATGGGAGACGTGGTTCTTCTGAGGGGAGCTTTGGTTCTTATGAGGGAGCTGTGGTTCTCCTGGGGGAGCTGTGGTTCTTCTGGGGGGAGCTGTGATTCTTCTGAGGGGAGCTGTGGTTCTTCTGAGGGGAGCTGTGGTTCTTTTGAGGGGAGCTGTGGTGCTTCTGAGGGGAGCTTTGGTTAATCTGAGGGAGCTGTGGTTCTCCCGAGGGAGCTGTGGTTCTTCTGAGAGGAACAGTGGTTCTTCTGAGGAGAGCTGTGGTTCTTCTGAGGGGAGATGTAATTCTTCAGAGGGGAGCTGTGGTTCTTTTGATATGAGCTGGGGTTCTTCTGAGGGGAGCTGTGGTTCCCCTGTGGGGAGCTGTGGTTCTCCTGAGTGGAGCTGTGGTTCTTCTGAGACGAGCTTTGGTTCTTCTGAGGAGAGCTATGGTTCTTCTGAGGGCAGCTATGGTTCCCCTGAGGGGACCTGTGCTTCCCCTGAGTGGAGCTGCTGTTCCCCTGAGAAGAGCTGTGGTTCTTTTGACGGGAGCTGTAGTTCTTCTGATGGGATCTGTGGTGGTTCTGAGGGGAGCTTTGGTTTTTTTTGAGGGAGCTGTGGTTTTCCTAAAGGAGATGTTGTTCCTCTGAGGGGAGATGTGGTTCTTCTGAGGGGAGCTGTGGTTCTTCTGAGGGGAGCTTTGGTTATTCTGAGGGAGCTGTGGTTTTCCTGAAGGAGCTGTGGTTCTTCTGAGGGGAGCTGTAGTTCTTCTGAGGGAACCTGTGGTTCTTCTGAGGGGAGCTGTGGTGCTTCTGAGGGGAGCTTTGGTTAATCTGAGGGAGCTGTGGTTCTCCTGAGGGAGCTGTGGTTCTTCTGAGAGGAACAGTGGTTCTTCTGAGGGGAGCTGTGGTCCTTCTGAGGGGAGCTGTGGTTCTTCTGAGGGGAGCTGTGGTTCTTCTGAGGGGAACTGTTGTTCTTCTGAGGGGAGCTGTAGTTCTTCTGAGGGGAGCTGGGGAATCGTCTGAGGGGAGCTGGGGAAATTCTGAGGGGAGCTGTGGTTGCCCTGAGGGGAGCTGTGGTTCTTCTGAGGGGAGCTGTGGTTCTTCTGAGGGAATCTGTAGTTCTTCTGAGGGACGACGTAGTTCTTCTGAGGGGAGCTTTGGTTCTTCTGAGGGAGCTGTGGTTCTTCTGAGGGAGCTGTGGTTCTTCTGAGGGGAGCTGTGATTCTTGTGAGGGGAACTGTGATTCTTCTGAGGGGAGCTGTGATTCTTCTGAGGGGAACTGTTGTTCCCCTGAGAGGAGCTGTGGTTCCCCTGTGGATGCTGTGGTTCTTCTGAGGGGAGCTGTGGTTTCCCTGAGGGGAGCTGTTGTTCTTCTTAGGGGAGCTGTGGTTCCCCTGAGGGGAGCTGTGGTTCCCCTGAGGGGAGCTGTGGTTCCCCTGAGGGGAGCTGTGGTTCTTCTGAGGGGAGTTGTGGTTCCCCTGAGAGGAGCTGTGGTTCTTCTGAGGGGAGCTGTGGTTCTTCTGAGGGGAGCTGTGGTTCTTCTGAGGGGAGCTGTGGTTCTTCTGAGGGAAACTGTGGTTCCCCTGAGGGGAGCTGTGGTTCCCCTGAGGGGAGCTTTGGTTCTTCTGAGGGGAGCTATGGTTCTTCTGAGGGGAGCTGTGGTTCCCCTGAGGGGAGCTGTGGTTCCCCTGAGGGGAGCTGCTGTTCCCCTGAGAGGAGCTGTGGTTCTTTTGAGGGGAGCTGTAGTTCTTCTGATGGGAGCTGTGGTTCTTATGAGGGGGAGCTGTGGTTCTTCTGAGGGGAGCTGTGATTCTTCTGAGGGGAGCTTTTGTTCTTCTGAGGGGAGCTATGGTTCTTCTGAGGGGAGCTGTGGTTCCCCTGAGGGGAGCTGTGGTTCCCCTGAGGGGAGCTGCTGTTCCCCTGAGAGGAGCTGTGGTTCTTTTGAGGGGTGCTGTAGTTCTTCTGATGGGAGCTGTGGTTCTTATGAGGGGAGCTGTGGTTCTTCTGAGGGGAGCTTTGGTTTTTTTGAGGGAGCTGTGGTTTTCCTGAAAGAGCTGTGGTTCTTCTGAGGGAGCTGTGGTTCTTCTGAGGGGAGCTGTAATTCTTCTGAGGGGAGCTTTGGTTATTCTGAGGGAGCTGTAATTTTCCTGAAGGAGCTGTGGTTCTTCTGAGGGGAGCTGTAGTTCTTATGAGGGGAGCTGTGGTTCTTTTGAGGGGAGCTGTGGTGCTTAAGAGGGGAGCTGTAGTTCTTCTGAGGGGATCTGGGGAATCATCTGAGGGGAGCTGGGGTTCTTCTGAGGCGAGCTGTGGTTGCCCTGAGGGGAGCTGTGGTTCTTCTGAGGGAATCTGTAGTTCTTCTGATGGGAGACGTGGTTCTTCTGAGGGGAGCTTTGAATCTTCTGACGGAGCTGTGGTTCTCCTGGGGGAGCTGTGGTTCTCCTGAGTGGAGCTGTGGTTCTCCTGAGACGAGCTTTTGTTCTTCTGAGGGGAGCTATGGTTCTTCTGAAGGGAGCTGTGGTTCTTCTGAGGGGAGATGTGATTCTTCTGAGGGGAACTGTGGTTCCCCTGAAGGGAGCTGTGGTTCCCCTGTGGGAAGCTGTGGTTCTTCTGAGGGGAGCTGTGGTTCCCCTGAGGGGAGCTGTGGTTCCCCTGTTGGGGAGCTGTGGTTCTCCTGAGTGGAGCTGTGGTTCTCATGAGACGAGCTTTTGTTCTTCTGAGGGGAGCTATGGTTCTTCTGAGGGGAGCTGTGGTTCCCCTGAGGGGAGCTGTGGTTCCCCTGAGGGGAGCTGCTGTTCCCCTGAGAGGAGCTGTGGTTCTTTTGAGGGGAGCTGTAGTTCTTCTGATGGGATCTGTGGTTCTTCTGAGGGGAGCTTTGGTTTTTTTTGAGGGAGCTGTGGTTTCCTAAAAGAGCTGTGGTTCTTCTGAGGGCAGATGTGGTTCTTCTGAGGGGAGCTGTGGTTCTTCTGAGGGGAGCTTTGGTTATTCTGAGGGAGCTGTGGTTTTCCTGAAGGAGCTGTGGTTCTTCTGAGGGGAGTTGTAGTTCCTCTGAGGGAAGCTGTGGTTCTTCTGAGGGGAGCTGTGGTGCTTCTGAAGGGATCTTTGGTTAATCTGAGGGAGCTGTGGTTCTCCTGAGGGGGCTGTGGTTCTTCTGAGAGGAACAGTGGTTCTTCTGAAAGGAGCTGTGGTTCTTCTGAGAGGAACAGTGGTTCTTCTGAGCGGAGCTGTGGTTCTTCTGAGGGGAGCTGTGGTTCTTCAGAGGGGAGCTGTAGTTCTTCTGAGAGGAGCTGGGGAATCTTCTGAGGGGAGCTGTGGTGCTTCTGAGGGGAGCTTTGGTTAATCTGAGGGAGCTGTGGTTCTCCTGAAGGAGCTGTGGTTCTTCTGAGAGGAACAGTGGTTCTTCTGAGGGGAGCTGTTGTTCTTCTGAGGGGAGCTGTGGTTCTTCTGAGGGGAGCTGTGGTTCTTCTGAGGGGACCTGTGGTTCTTCTGAGGGGAGCTGTAGATCTTCTGAGGGAAGCTTTGGTTAATCTGAGGGAACTGTGGTTCTCCTGAGGGAGCTGTGGTTCTTCTGAGAGGAACAGTGTTTCTTCTAAGGGGAGCTGTGGTTCTTCTGAGGGGATCTGTGGTTCTTCTGAGGGGAGCTTTGGTTTTTTGAGGGAGCTGTGGTTTTCCTAAAAGAGCTGTGGTTGTTTTGAGGGGAGATGTGGTTCTTCTGAGTGGAGCTGTGGTGCTTCTGAAAGGAGCTTTGGTTAATCTGAGGGAGCTGTGGTTCTCCTGAGGGAGCTGTGGTTCTTCTGAGAGGAACAGTGGTTCTTCTGAGGGGAGCTGTGGTTCTTCTGAGGGGAGCTGTGGTTCTTCTGAGGGGAGCTGTGGTTCTTCTGATGGGAGCTTGTGGTTGCCCTGAGGAGAGCTGTGGTTCTTCTGAGGGGAGCTGTGGTTCTTCTGAAGGAATCTGTAGTTCTTTTGAGGGGAGACTTGGTTCTTCTGAGGGGAGCTGTGGTTCTTCTGAGGGGAGCTGTGGTTTTTCTGAGGGAATCTGTAGTTCTTCTGAGTGGAGACTTTGTTCTTCTGAGGGGAGCTTTGGTTCTTCTGAGGGAGCTGTGGTTCTCCTGAGGGAGCTGTGGTTCTTCTGAGGGGAGCTGTGATTCTTCTAAGGGGAACTGTGGTTCTTCTGAGGGGAGCTGTGACTCCTCTGAGGGGAACTGTGGTTCCCTGAAGGGAGCTGTGGTTCCCCTGTGGAAGCTGTGGTTCTTCTGAGGGGAGCTGTGGTTCCCCTGAGGGGAGCTGTTGTTCTTCTAAGGGGTGCTGTGGTTCCCCTGAGGGGAGTTGTGGTTCCCTGAGGGGAGCTGTGGTTCTTCTGAGGGGAGTTGTGGTTCCCCTGAGGGGAGCTGTGGTTCTTCTGAGGGGAGCTGTGGTTCTTCTGAGGGGAGTAGTGGTTCTTACGAGGGGAGTTGTGGTTCTTCTGACGGGAACTGTGGTTCCCCTGAGGGGAGCTGTGGTTCCCCTGAGGGGAGCTTTGGTTCTTCTGAGGGGAGCTATGGTTCTTCTGAAGGGAGCTGTGGTTCCCCTGAGGGGAGCTGTGGTTTCCCAGAGGGGAGCTGCTGTTCCCCTGAAGAGGAGCTGTGGTTCTTTTGAGGGGAGCTGTAGTTCTTCTGATGGGAGCTGTGGTTCTTATGAGGGGAGCTGTGGTTCTTCTGAGGGGAGCTTTGGTTTTTTTTGAGGGAGCTGTGGTTTTCCTGAAAGAGCTGTGGTTCTTCTGAGGGGAGCTGTGGTTCTTCTGAGGGGAGCTGTAATTCTTCTGAGGGGAGCTTTGGTTATTCTGAGGGAGCTGTGATTTTCCTGAAGGAGCTGTGGTTCTTCTGAGGGGAGCTGTAGTTCTTATGAGGGGAGCTGTGGTTCTTTTGAGGGAGCTGTGGTGCTTAAGAGGGTAGCTGTAGTTCTTCTGAGGGGATCTGGGGAATCTTCTGAGGGGAGCTGGGGTTCTTCTGAGGCGAGCTGTGGTTGCCCTGAGGGGAGCTGTGGTTCTTCTGAGGGAATCTGTAGTTCTTCTGATGGGAGACGTGGTTCTTCTGAGGGGAGCTTTGAATCTTCTGACGGAGCTGTGGTTCTCCTGGGGGAGCTGTGGTTCTCCTGAGTGGAGCTGTGGTTCTCCTGAGACGAGCTTTTGTTCTTCTGAGGGGAGCTATGGTTCTTCTGAGGGGAGCTGTGGTTCTTCTGAGGGGACATGTGATTCTTCTGAGGGGAACTGTGGTTCCCCTGAAGGGAGCTGTGGTTCCCCTGTGGGAAGCTGTGGTTCTTCTGAGGGGAGCTGTGGTTCCCCTGAGGGGAGCTGTGGTTCCCCTGTGGGGAGCTGTGGTTCTCCTGAGTGGAGCTGTGGTTCTCATGAGACGAGCTTTTGTTCTTCTGAGGGGAGCTATGGTTCTTCTGAGGGGAGCTGTGGTTCTCCTGAGGGGAGCTGTGTTTCCCCTGAGGGGAGCATTGGTTCTTCTGAGGGGAGTTGTGGTTCCCCTGAGGGGAGCTGTGGTTCTTCTGAGGGGAGCTATGGCTCTTCTGAGGGGAGCTGTGGTTCCCCTGAAGGGAACTGTGGTTCCCCTGAGGGGAGCTGCTGTTCCCCAGAGAGGAGCTGTGGTTCTTTTGAGGGGAGCTGTAGTTCTTCTGATGGGAGCTGTGGTTCTTATGAGGGGAGCTGTGGTTCTTCTGAGGGGAGCTTTGGTTTTTTTGAGGGAGCTGTGGTTTTCCTGAAAGAGCTGTGGTTCTTCTGAGGGAGCTGTGGTTCTTCTGAGGGGAGCTGTGGTTCTTTTGAGGGGAGCTGTGGGGCTTCTGAGGGGAGCTTTAGTTAATCTGAGGGAGCTGTGGTTCTCCCGAGGGAGCTGTGGTTCTTCTGAGAGGAACAGTGGTTCTTCTGAGGAGAGCTGTGGTTCTTCTGAGGGGAGATGTAATTCTTCAGAGAGGAGCTGTGGTTCTTCTGAGATGAGCTGGGGTTCTTCTGAAGGGAGTTGTGGTTGCCCTGAGGGGAGCTGTGGTTCTTCTGAGGGGAGCTGTGGTTCTTCTGAGGGAATCTGTAGTTCTTCTGATGGGAGACGTGGTTCTTCTGAGGGGAGCTTTGGTTCTTATGAGGGAGCTGTGGTTCTCCTGGGGGAGCTGTGGTTCTTCTGGGGGGAGCTGTGATTCTTCTGAGGGGAGCTGTGGTTCTTCTGAGGGGAGCTGTGGTTCTTTTGAGGGGAGCTGTGGTGCTTCTGAGGGGAGCTTTGGTTAATCTGAGGGAGCTGTGGTTCTCCCGAGGGAGCTGTGGTTCTTCTGAGAGGAACAGTGGTTCTTCTGAGGAGAGCTGTGGTTCTTCTGAGGGGAGATGTAATTCTTCAGAGGGGAGCTGTGGTTCTTCTGATATGAGCTGGGGTTCTTCTGAGGGGAGCTGTGGTTCCCCTGTGGGGAGCTGTGGTTCTCCTGAGTGGAGCTGTGGTTCTTCTGAGACGAGCTTTGGTTCTTCTGAGGGAGCTATGGTTCTTCTGAGGGCAGCTGTGGTTCCCCTGAGGGGAGCTGTACTTCCCCTGAGTGGAGCTGCTGTTCCCCTGAGAAGAGCTGTGGTTCTTTTGACGGGAGCTGTAGTTCTTCTGATGGGATCTGTGGTGGTTCTGAGGGAAGCTTTGGTTTTTTTGAGGGAGCTGTGGTTTTCCTAAAGGAGATGTTGTTCCTCTGAGGGGATGTGGTTCTTCTGAGGGAGCTGTGGTTCTTCTGAGGGGAGCTGGTTTCTGAGGGAGCTTTGGTTTCTGAGGAGCTGTGGTTCTTCTGAGGGAGCTGTGTTCTTCTGAGGGAACCTGGTTCTTCTGAGGGGAGCTGTGGTCTTCTGAGGGGAGCTTGGTTCTGAGGGAGCTGTGGTTCTCTGAGGGGCTGTGGTTCTTCTGAGGGAACTGTGGTTCTTCTGAGGGGAGCTGGGTCGTCTGAGGGAGCTGTGGTTCTTCTGAGGGGAGCTGTGGTTGCCCTGAGGGGACTGTGTTCTTCTGAGGGGAGCTGTGTTCTTCTGAGGGAATCTGTAGTTCTTCTGAGGGACGACGTAGTTCTTCTGAGGGGAGCTTTGGTTCTTCTGAGGGAGCTGTGGTTCTCCTGAGGGAGCTGTGGTTCTTCTGAGGGGAGCTGTGATTCTTGTGAGGGGAACTGTGATTCTTCTGAGGGGAGCTGTGATTCTTCTGAGGGGAACTGTTGTTCCCTGAGGGAGCTGTGGTTCCCCTGTGGATGCTGTGGTTCTTCTGAGGGGAGCTGTGGTTTCCCTGAGGGGAGCTGTTGTTCTTCTTAGGGGAGCTGTGGTTCCCCTGAGGGAGCTGTGGTTCCCTGAGGGGAGCTGTGGTTCCCCTGAGGGGAGCTGTGGTTCTTCTGAGGGGAGTTGTGGTTCCCCTGAGAGGAGCTGTGGTTCTTCTGAGGGGAGCTGTGGTTCTTCTGAGGGGAGCTGTGGTTCTTCTGAGGGGAGCTGTGGTTCTTCTGAGGGAAACTGTGTGTTCCCCTGAGGGGAGCTGTGGTTCCCTGAGGGGAGCTTTGGTTCTTCTGAGGGAGCTATGGTTCTTCTGAGGGGAGCTGTGGTTCCCCTGAGGGGAGCTGTGGTTCCCCTGAGGGGAGCTGCTGTTCCCCTGAGAGGAGCTGTGGTTCTTTTGAGGGGAGCTGTATTCTTCTGATGGGAGCTGTGGTTCTTATGAGGGGAGCTGTGGTTCTTCTGAGGGGAGCTGTGATTCTTCTGAGGGGAGCTTTGGTTTCCCTGAAAGAGCTGTGGTTTCCCTGAAAGAGCTGTGGTTATTCTGAGGGGAGCTGTGGTTCTTCTGAGGGGAGTTGTGATTCTTCTGAATGGAGCTTTGGTTATTCAGATGGAGCTGTGGTTTCCTGAAGGAGCTGTGGTTCTTCTGAGGGGAGCTGTAGCTCTTCTGAGGGAGCTGTGGTTCTTTGAGGGAAGCTGTGGTGTTTCTGAGGGGAGCTTTGGTTAATCTGAGGCAGCTGTGGTTCTCCTGAGGGAGCTGTGGTTCTTCTGAGAGGAACAGTGGTTCTTCTGAGGGAGCTGTGGTTCTTTTGACGGATATGTGGTTCTCCTGAGGGGAGCTGTGGTTCTCTGAGGGGAGCTGTGGTTCTTCTGAGGGGAGCTGTAGTTCTTCTGAGGGAGCTGGGGAATCTTCTGAGGGAGCTGGGTTCTTCTGAGGGGACCTGTGGTTGCCGTGAGGGGAGCTGTGGTTCTAATGAGGGGAGCTGTGGTTCTTCTGTGGGAATCTGTAGTTCTTCTGATGGGAGACGTGGTTCTTCTGAGGGGAGCTTGGTTCTTCTGAGGGAGCTGTGGTTCTCCTGGGGGAGCTGTGGTTCTTCTGAGGGGAGCTGTGGTTCTTCTGAGGGGAGCTGTGGTTCTTTTAGGGGAGCTGTGATTCGTCTGAGGGGAACTGTGGTTCCCCTGAAGGGAGCTGTGGTTCCGCTGTGGGGAGCTGTGGTTCTTCTGAGGGAAGCTGTGGTTCCCCTGAGGGGAGCTCTGGTTCCCTTGTGGGGAGCTGTGGTTCTCCTGAGTGGAGCTGTGGTTCTCCTGAGACGAGCTTTGGTTTTTCTGAGGGGAGCTATGGTTCTTCTGAGGGGAGCTGTGGTTCCCCTGAGGGGAGCTGCTGTTTCCCCTGAGTGGAGCTGTGGTTCTTTTGAGGGGAGCTGTAGTTCTTCTTATGGGATCTGTGATTCTTCTGAGGGGAGCTTTGGTTGTTTTGAGGGAGCTGTGGTTTTCCTAAAATAGCTGTGGTTCTTCTGAGGGGAGATGTGGTTCTTCTGATGGGAGCTGTGGTTCTTCTGAGGGGCTTTGGTTATTCTGAGGGAGCTGTGGTTTTCCTGAAGGAGCTGTGGTTCTTCTGAGGGCTAAAGTTCTTATGAGGGAAGCTGTGGTTCTTCTGAGGGGAGCTGTGGTGCTTCTGAGGGGAGCATGGTTAATCTGAGGGAGCTGCGGTTCTCCTGAGGGAGCTGTGGTTCTTCTGAGAGGAACAGTGCTTCTTCTGAGGGGAGCTGTGGTTCTTCTGAGGGGAGCTGTGGTTCTTCTGAGGGGAGCTGTAGTTCTTCTGAAGGGAGCTGGGGAATCTTCTGAGGGGAGCTGTGGTGCTTCTGAGGGGAGCTTTGGTTAATCTGAGGGAGCTGTGGTTCTCCTGAGGGAGCTGTGATTCTTCTGAGAGGAACAGTGGTTCTTCCAACCCGTTCTCACACAAGACAGCACATATATGACTTAATGCTTAAAGTCAATATGTTGAATATGAATTAGTAAATATGTGATATATTCCCAGTTACTTTTTTTTCCAAGGCCCAAACTCTTCCTCACGTACCAACTTGCGTCTCACAGTACCCGTCCGTCAACCTAGATAGCAGAATAGTCGTGATTGGTTCAATTATAAGGAAAATTGTACTTTTCAGGTCCCACATGGGTTGTGAAATTTACCTACTATTGTCCATGCTCTTAGAATATTATAGATCAGCTACTTCCTATTGAAGGTTCGTAGTTTTGTTTTGAGAAATATTAGTTGTTCTTAGTAAATTATAATAAGCACTAAAAATTATTACATAGAATAACAGTCCTTCACCAATCAATATTATATACCATAGTTGGTGCTTTACAAATCTTTAAAGGATGTTTTGTAGGAACGCTAACAGAAAACGATGGTTCATTGGAATGTCTATGGGGTAAACTACTCTAAACAGGATGGTATTGTGTCTACTATACCAACTACAGGATCGGTATATTGTCCACTACCACCTGTTAGGTGAGTAAGGGGTGCAATACCACCCACAGGATGGGTATGAGGGTCACATCCACCCAGAGGATGAGTATGGGGATCACATCCACCCACAGGAAGGGTATGGGGTCCAATACCACCCACAGGATGAGTATGGCGTCCACTACAACCCACAGGATGGGTATGGGGCTCCAACCACCCATAGAATGGGTATGGGGCTCCAACCACCCATAAAATGGGTATGGGGTCCAATAACACCCACTGGATGTGTATATGGCGTCCATTGCCGCGCGTCGAGCTCGAAAACCGCAGCATTCATCTCAGAACCATGCCTATTTCACGCAGATTCCTTAATAAACGTAAAAGTTTTATGTCACAAGAAAGATAGAAATATAAGCTTCATTCTAAATACCTTACCATGGGCATATTTAAATTTAAACCGAAGATACGTGTACTTTTATAATAGCCGAGCTCCGACCCCGGACAGATCGATCGACCGAGCAACTCTCTCTCAGAACAATGTTTATTTCACGTGAATTCGTTAGTAAACATATATGTTTTATATGTCTCAAGAAAGACAGACATATAAGCTTCACTTTAAACACTTTACTATAGACATATTTAAATTTCTAATGAAGATTATTGTATTTTAAAAATTACGGAGCTCCCACCCCGTACAGACTGAACGACAGAGCAACTCTCTCTCAGATCAATGTTTATTTCACGTAAATTCGTTAATAAACACAAATGTTTTATAAGTCTTAAGCAAGATAGAAATAAGAGCTTCATTTTAAATACATTACAATAGACATATTTATAGCTCAAGTGAAGATACATATGTTTTTATAGTAGCGCTCAGTAGCTTGTCGGGCATGGAGTGCAGACGCCTACGCACTTGCCGATATATTGTATAATTAACAAAGATACGCTAATAAAGCCTAAAATCTTATATGCCTCCAGAAAGACCGATATATGAACATTATTATAATTGCACCAAATGAAATATATCATGTTCGAGAACAAAGATATATCAATTTTAAATTAAGTTTCGACTCTCTCTCGGGTGAGAGAGATGGGGCGACTCTCGCCCCATCTATTGGAGATTCTGTGCACTAAATACCCAAAGCTACTCAAACCCTCCTAGCATTATTTAAGTAATGAAGTAATATGGTATATTTACTCACTATAATGTGGGTGCTGAATGCAGAACATGAGAAAACATATATTTACTCCAAACTAATATAATTTCATTATGAAATAAGTAGCATCAAAGGAAGTCGATGGTCCAAGCAGCAATGTTGTGGAGCGACTTATCCAAGATATATCGTTGTTTGGAAAGTGTTTGTTGGCATATCCAGTTGTCGCACTTCTCTGCTCAAATTATCACAAATTTAAATTATAATGTTAACAAGTAGAATACGTATTTTTAATAAAATCTAACATAACTAGCCAGAAAACATTTAACATTAATTAAAAAATATATGTTTGGAAGTTAAATCGACTTCATAGGACAATGGTTTTGTTATATATACTCGTTATTCGTTGACATGCGTTCGCTACTTAAACTACCATGTACTGTACTTATGTAAAATCTCCCATGTCTCTTCGCTCATCTCACCGAACCCTACAGGCTCTGTGATATATTGTTTAATTAATTGAGATTCACAAATAAAGCTAATAATTGTATATGTTATCAAAAAGGCAGAGCTTAGTTTAGTTCATTTATTATGTCCATACCCATCCTATGGACGATAGTGGAGTGTTACAGAGGCACATAATGGGCTCAGGGAATGAGCCCCACAATTCATATAGCCAAGCAAGTTATAATCTTGATAAGCTAGTTACAAAAGTCAATACACATTGTCACATCAACAATGGGCTCGAGACCGACCACAAGTACAGTTTATAATTTAAGCAACTGACATATGGAGGGCTAGTGTCACAATTGATATGTTTATCCTACACATAACCCCCTCTCCCCCATCCAATGGGCAGGTGGATAGGTTACAATCAAGTTTTTTTTTGCGTTTTATTCAGAGATTAGGTCTTATTAGGTGAGGAAAGATATTCATATTTTAAAGAAGGCTTCTTGGCTGATGCTCTCCATTGATGGAAAATATACAACCTTTTGAAAATCAATATTAGTTTGATCTAGATATTGTAATTAACGAAAGTATTTATGTCATCAGAAAGGTAGAAATATAGGATACATTTAAAATCCTTTGTCATAAATATAACTGAAGTGAAAACGAAGATATATGCGTTTTGATAGTTACTTGATGGCTTGCTCTGAGAGTGTGAAGCCCTGCACACCAGCCAATAAATTGTATAATTAGTTTCCATATATTTTAATTAATCTTAAAAATCTATATGTCAGAAGAAAGGAAGATGTAGTCGTTAATGTGACAACATTTAAAAATATATATCTCTTAAGTTAAATAAATAATACCACCTTATCGCCGGTGTCCGGACACATGAAAATTACCTAGGTATCAGTATCCAGCCAGGCGGGGATCACAGGCTGCACAATACTGATAAATTATATAATGCACTACTTGTGGTCGATCTCGAACCCATTTATGATTTGACGACTTATAGTGAATTTTGTAACTAGCTCATTAAGATTGTATCTTGCTTAGCTAAATGAATTGTGGGGTTCGGTCCATTCATTTTCTTTCTTTATTATGCACCCCATAATACCCATCCTGTGGGCGGTGGTGTAAAGGATTACAGAGGCACATAATCGGTTCAGGAACTGAACCCTCTAGTTCGTTTAGCTAAGCAAATAACAATCTTTTGACGCTAGTTACAAAATTATTAATGTACACATACTTATGCATACATGTACATATACATACGTATACATATATAAATACACATACATATTTAATCACCCACACAAATACACACATCAGTAATTTTTTGTGTCACAAGTGATTCAACAAGAGGCTCACAACAGTCACTATACAAGGCACTTTACATCTATGATGAGTCGCACAGTTACTAGTCTTGCTCCACACCCACCCAACTGGGCGGCAGCTTTACAGTCATGTGCTCCACACCCACCCAACTGGGCGGCAGCTTTACAGTCATGTGCTCCACACCCACCCAACTGGGCGGCAGCTTTACAGTTACCTGGTGTTATTCTTCACCTATATCTTTTTCTGGTTAATCCCTATTTACATTATGCAGTTCAGGTTTCGTCGCCATACTATAGTTTTTAGTTTAGTTAATTTATCACATAATGGGTTCAGGGACTGAACACACAATTTATTTATCTAAGCAAGTTACAATCTTGAGGAGCTAGCCACAAAATTCATAACACATCGTCACATCAACAACATGTGTTCGAGATCGACCACAAGTACAGTTTCTAAATTAAGCAAATGCTATATGTGGAGAGCTAGTGTCACAATTGATATGTTTGTCCTGCACATTTCCACAGTAGTTTGCTTGGGTTTGCTTGGGTACATAGACAAGAGACTGAACTTCAGCACCCACATACAACACATAAAGGGATGCTCTGAGAGAGAGAGAGAGAGGGAGAGTAAAAATATCCACTGAGGTCTGATTAAGTCCTTTTGGGGACCTTAATCATTAGGACGTTCAATGATTAACGCAAAGTGAGGCGTATTCAGATGGTATATTGACAACATTCAGCATATCTCATAATGACCTAGTAGTACTTGGTGCACAAATACCTTTTCCAAAGGAATCGCAAAACATAATTAAACACAACTGTACCGTACAGTGTTATATATTTATTTCAGTTTGAACAATTTTTAACATTAAAGGATAAATCCTTTAATTGGTTGAAATTGGTTTTAATATTCGAAATCTAATTTGTTGATGTTAAATAATATAAGGTTCAAATTTATTAAGATACATACTTTAAAAACTATTTCTATTTGAAATTTAAATAACATTAAAAGAGTACAGAATATAACAAATACCGACTATATAAAAGACCTGATAGTTGCAGCACTTAATTATGCTATTGTAACACATTGAAAGTAATAACATTATTTGATTCAGCAAAGCATTTGGTAAGGTTATAATAATAATAATAATAATAATAATAATAATAATAATAATAATAATAATAATGTATTAATTAAGTATTTTAAATTATAATTTACAACTTGCTAGCGCACAAGAAACAAATCCACGAATCATCATTACATTCTGTAACACCTACACATGATCCATGGTGCCAAATATTGCAACGTCACAGCATACCATCAGCTTCAAATCATTTAGCTTTCTGCAAATGCAGTACACTTCCATCGAGCATGACCGGATGATTCGTTTTCTTCTCAGTGTCTGAGCTGCAGGGAATGAGATGAGACACTTTCCTTTAAAGTTCTCTTGAAGATGTTGTCTCATTCTGCATATCATACGAGGTTCACCGGATCTACACCACTTGCAAGTGATGCAGCAAACGCCACAGCATATACCCCACTCATACTTGAGTCCTTGTGTCTGCTGACATTCATTATATTGCATATCAGCTTATCATCCTGGCAATTAGCAAGAGCATACAAGATAACTTCAGTAGATTTGGATGGTAATTTATGCCTGGTGTCGTATATGTTAATTTGTCCAGTTACTCCAATGTTGGAAACGGTGGCCCAGTGACAACCATCAACTTGGATAATTTGAATAAATTCACCAATTGTAACTGGCCAGGAGAGGTCCCGCTACCACGCTGGGTCATGAAGGCCTTCTAGGCTTGGCACAGTTTGTTTGATGAGGTCACATGCAGATTTTATATGAAGGTCAGAGAGCTGTACATTTGTTCCAATGTTCATTATCTCGTCATTTGTTAAATAATTTAACATTGTCGAATGTGAAGCACTGTTATCACTCTCCTTATTGTTGCATTGGTGTGAGGAGTGGCAGTGATTGGTTCAGTTTATTTTTTTTTTTAAATAGGGACATAAATTTGTACTGCAGATACCAGTACAGTTGCACCGTTTCTTTATATATTTTATACTTGGGTTAGCAAGGCGAGACGCTTCTCTTAACGTGATACTGTTGGTATCAAATAGAAATAGTTTTTAAAGTATGTATCTTAATAAATTTGAACCTTATATTATCAACATCAACATATTATATTATTTAACATCAACAAATTAGATTTCGAATGTTAAAACCAATTTCAACCAATTAAAGGATTTATCCTTTTTAAAGGATTTAATTAAAGGATTTGACACAAAAATCAGTATGAAAATTACCTCGGCTGAGGATATTGAAAAACTTCAAGCTGATATTAATAAAGTTTTCGACTGGGCATCAGAAAATAACATGATGTTTAACAGTGATAAATTCCAGGTACTCAGGTACGGTAAAAATGAGGACCTTAAACATAATACAGAGTACAAAACACAATCAAATGTACCCATAGTAGGAAAACAGCATGTAAAGGATTTGGGAATAATAATGTCTGACGACCTAACGTTTAAGGAGCATAACCAAGCAAATATTGCGACAGCCAGAAAAATGATAGGATAGATTACGAGAACTTTCAAATCCAGGGATCCCATCACAATGGTTGTACTCTTCAAGTCACTTGTGTTGTCCCGTCTTGAGTACTGCTCAGTACTCACTTCCCCCTTCAGAGCAGGAGAGATTGCTGAAATAGAGGGAATACAGAGAACATATACGGCACGCATAGACGCAATAAAGCACCTAAATTATTGGGATCGTCTCAAAGCCCTCCAAATGTACTCACTAGAAAGAAGACGAGAGAGATATCAAATAATATACACCTGGAAGATACTGGAGGGCCAAGTACCAAATCTACACAGTAAAATAACAACGTACTGGAGTGAACGATATGGAAGAAAATGTAGAATAGAACCAGTGAAGAGCAGAGGTGCCATAGGCACAATCAGAGAACACTGTATAAACATCAGAGGTCCGCGGTTGTTCAACGTCCTCCCAGCAAGCATAAGAAATATTGCCGGAACAACCGGGGACATTTTCAAGAGGAAACTAGATTTATTCCTCCAAGGAGTGCCGGACCAACCGGGCTGTGGTGGGTATGTGGGCCTGCGGGCCGCTCCAAGCAACAGCCTAGTGGACCAAACTCTCACAAGTCAAGCCTGGCCTCGGGCCGGGCTTGGGGAGTAGAAGAACTCCCAGAACCCCATCAACCAGGTATCCTTTAATGTTAAAAATTGTTCAAATTGAAATAAATATATAACACTGTACAGTACAGTTGTGTTTGCCTGCCATAGCCTGCCACAGCCTTGAGAGCACGGAGCCTCTCTCTACATTGGCGACCCAGTCTGGCTAAACATTGCGGTACAGTAGAACCTCAAGACCAAGGTATTTGTATCTGGTAACTAGTCGAGCAGAGAGCCATCATCCAACTGCATTTTGCGATCGGCCCCACCCCGTCTGGGTGGGTGTCGGTTCAGGATCTTTGTTTTCTCTACTGAGATGACTAAGCATAGTTCCTGACATGTGGACAATACAGAGTTCAGAACATTTTGGGTGTTGGTATACCCATTGGTGTGGATCAGTATATCATCCACATAGCTAATGATGTGTTCGCTGGACCTTCTAGTTACAAAGTTTAAAAGTGCACTGATTAACACATTGAACAGAGTAGGACTGAGGACACCTCCCTGTGGAGTGCCAAGTTCAAAAAATCTCGTTACACTCCTATGCCCATGGAACAGTACAGATGACTTCCTGTTGGATAGATAGCCTCTTATCCACCGTAGAAGCCATCCTCCAACATTTATTTTAGCAAGTTCTCTCAGAATGACGTGTGGGTTAGCAATGTCAAAGGCTGACTTAAGATCTAGGAAAGTGGTGTATGACCTATCAGTATGCAGGGTGAGGAATGTGGTAATACAGTGATGTACACTCTTTCCATGCATAAAGCCATATATCTGGGGAGACAACATATTAATAATTTTGTAAAGGAGACGGTTGAGAACCATCCTCTCAAGACACTTATAGAGACAACTAGTGAGGGAGATTGGGCGAAAAGCACTCGGCTGGTGAGGTTTAGGAATGGGAATAATAACACTGTTGGTCCATGACTTAGGAAGCTCCCCAGTTACATAGCTCATATTATACAATTGAAGAAAGGTATTCCCTGGAACTAGCAGAAGCATATGCAGTATGCCGTCAGTAACTCCATCCTCCCCGGGTGATGTAGCTTTGCCTTTATGTAGAGCAGAATCTAGTTCGTATTCAGTAAAAAGCATGTCACAGTCATCCTCTTGATGAAGCATGAAGTCAAGGAGCCTTGCCCTATCAGTATATCTATCATTTAATTCATTCTGTGAGGGTAGAGGAAGACTGTCAAAGCTGGAAGTCGTGGCCCAAGCATCAACAAGCTCATTTGCTCTGTGCAGAGGATTAGGGTACGAGATCTCTGCAGCATTTTTCCCTTTGATCTTGTTGATATCCTTCCATGCCCGACTTAGTGGCGTGTGAGAATTGAGACCACGGACAAAAGTTTCCCAGTCTGTCTGCCTCAGCTCCACCATACGTTCCCTGGCCTTAGCCAGAGCCGCTTGAAAGAGCCGAAGCATTTCAGCAGTGCGGGTCCTTCTACAAGCTAGTCCAATTATTCTGGCAGTGCGTTTTAGTGTCTGCAATTTAGAATCATTATAATAAACATAAGTGCTATGACCAGTGTAATTTGGGTTACGTGGCCTGGACGATGGATCAAGTGATTCTATAAACTGGTTGATAGTACCTGTGAGCTCATTGTTAAAATCTTCAACTGATGAAGGCTCAGATGACTGCACCATTCTGACACATGAGCAACAAGATTGTCTCGTTGATCGATGGGCACAGCCAGCCTCTTCCGCTTGAACACTCCACCAGGGAGGATAGAACTGCCAATGCTTACAGTGGCTAATATGGCCAGATGATCAGACGCCATAACTGGCACTATTGACGAGGCGCACACGGTGTGGGAGACGTTGAAACCGAGACATAGATCAGGAATACCTCCGTAGATATGCGTCGGTTCAAGGTCACCCACAATCTGTGCATCATCGTGACTACCTAATAGTGACACTAGTTGCCGTTACGATTACTGAACTGCGAATTACCAATATTCCTATGTCTAGCGTTATAATCACCTTAATGATGGTAGGCTCAGTCTGAATACAGATAGGAAGGTCAGCATAATTAAAGTTACAAGGAGTCGATTATTTAGTACATAGTTGTTTTTCTCTTAAACTGGATGATAGAGGGGGAGTCTTTAACGTGATTGGGAATACATACATACATACATACATACATACATCTACATCATACATATACATATCATACATACATACATACATACATACATACATACATACATACATACATACATACATACATACATACATACATACATACATCATACATGCATGCATACATACATACATACATACATACATACATACATACATACATCATACATACATACATACATCATACATACTACATACATCATACATGCATATACATACATACATACATACATACATATGCGTACATACATACATCCATCATCTATCATACATACATACATACATACATACATACATACATACATACATACATACATACATGCATGCGTACATACATACATCCATCCATCTATCCATCATACATGCATACATACATACATACATACATACATACATACATACATACATACATACATACATACATATACATACATACATCATCATGCATGCATACATACATACATACATACATACATACATACATACATACATACATACATACATACATACATACATACATACATACATACATACATACATGCATACATACATGCATGCATGCGTACATACATACATCCATCATCATACATACATACATCATACATACATACATACATACATACATACATACATACATACATACATACATACATACATACATACCAAACATACAAAGGTTCAAAGGTTTGCCACCAGACTAGTACCCGAGCTGAGAGGTATGAGCTACGAGGAGAGACTACGGGAATTAAACCTCACTTCGCTGGAAGACAGAAGAGTTAGGGGGGACATGATCACCACATTCAAGATTCTGAAGGGATTGATAGGGTAGATAAAGACAGTCTATTTAACACAAGGGGAACACGCACAAGGGGACACAGGTGGAAACTGAGTGCCCAAATGAGCCACAGAGATATTAGAAAGAACTTTTTTAGTGTCAGAGTGGTTGACAAATGGAATGCATTAGGAAGTGATGTGGTGGAGGCTGACTCCATACACAGTTTCAAGTGTAGATATGACAGAGCCCGATAGGCTCATGAATCTGTACACCTGTTGATTGACGGTTGAGAGGCGGGACCAAAGAGCCAGAGCTCAACCCCGCAAACACAACTAGGTGAGTACATACATACATACATATACATACATACATACATACATACATACATACATACATACATACATACATATATACATACACGTCCAGCCAGCATATAGCTATTTCGGGACAAATCCAATACAGTTTATATTGGTGAGACGCCACTGTGATGAGGAGTTGAATATCACAGGAACTGTAGGTTAATGTGTGACATAAGTGAGGTTAGATGAGGCATCTACAAGCATCAGCTGGAGGCTGATGGAGTGTGTGGAGGCTGGTGGTACTATGTCCAGATGTTGGAGGGTGGATTTGACTCTCCCCCCCTCCCTCCCCCTCCCCCCCCCCCACACATTGACCGCAGTACGTCTAAGGTTACTTTCCACTCTCGCTTACCAAGGGTATAACCCCCGCCCCCCCCCCCCAACACACACACATGCATCAGATTCTTAACTTACAATATATATTTACCAATTTATGTACTACATGACTGTCAATTTCACAATATTGTATAAACTTTGATGAATCGCTCGTCTATGGTCATCCAATAATGTTAGCAGACTTCTAGATGTTACCACTGCTAGGTTTAGGCTCAGCTACAAGTACCTCTGGAAGTTTGTAACATCTGATGATGTAGATTTGACTAAATGTAAACTCTGTCAGCAGAACTATTCGCATACTTTGCGTCTTTATGTAATGGAATGTGAAAAATCTCGGAATTTAAAGATAACAACATCAATAGTGTCCATGAAATGTGTAGTACTTCATTCATAATGATGTGCTGCTCGAAATCTTAGCGAGTATCAAAAATTTGCTTACTGTAGGTTAATGCATACACATGACTGTAAAGCTGCCGCCCAGTTGGGTGGGTGTGGAGCACTGACTGTAAAGCTGCCGCCCAGTTGGGTGGGTGTGGAGCACATGACTGTAAAGCTGCCGCCCAGTTGGGTGGGTGTGGAGCACATGACTGTAAAGCAGCCGCCCAGTTGGGTGGGTGTGGAGCACATGACTGTAAAGCTGCCGCCCAGAGTGGTTGGGTGGGTGTGGAGCACATGACTGTAAAGCTGCCGCCCAGTTGGGTGGGTGTGGAGCACATGACTGTAAAGCTGCCGCCCAGTTGGGTGGGTGTGGAGCACATGACTGTAAAGCTGCCGCCCAGTTGGGAGAGTGTGGAGCACATGACTGTAAAGCTGCCGCCCAGTTGGGTGGGTGTGGAGCACATGACTGTAAAGCTGCCGCCCAGTTGGGTGGGTGTGGAGCACATGACTGTAAAGCTGCCGCCCAGTTGGGTGGGTGTGGAGCACATGACTGTAAAGCTGCCGCCCAGTTGGGTGGGTGTGGAGGACATGACTGTAAAGCTGCCGCCCAGTTGGGTGGGTGTGGAGCACATGACTGTAAAGCTGCCGCCCAGTTGGGTGGGTGTGGAGCAAGACTAGTAACTGTGCGACTCATCATAGATGTAAAGTGCCTTGTATAGTGACTGTTGTGAGCCTCTTGTTGAATCACTTGTGACACAAAAGATAACTGATGTGTGTATTTGTGGTGGTGATTAAATATGTATGTGTATGTATATATGTATACGTATGAATATGTACATGTATGCATAAGTATGTGTACATTAATAATTTTGTAACTAGCGTCAAAAGATTGTTATTTGCTTAGCTAAACGAACTAGAGGGTTCAGTTCCTGAACCGATTATGTGCCTCTGTAATCCTTTACACCACCGCCCACGGGATGTGTATTATGGGGTGCATAATAAAGAAAGAAAATGAATGGACCGAACCCCACAATTCATTTAGCTAAGCAAGTTACAATCTTGATGAGCTAGTTACAAAATTCACTATAAGTCGTCACATCATAAATGGGTTCGAGATCGACCACATGTAGTGCATTACATAAATTTATCAGTATTGTGCAGCCTGTGATCCCCGCCTGGCTGGATACTGATACCTAGGTAATTTTCATGTGTCCGGACACCGGCGATAAGGTGGTATTATTTATTTAACTTAAGATATATATATTTTTAAATGTTGTCACATTAACGGCTTCGTCTTCCTTTCTTCTGACATATAGATTTTTAAGATTAATTAATATATATATGGAAACTAATTATACAATTTATTGGCTGGTGTGCAGGGCTTCACACTCTCAGAGCAAGCCATCAAGTAACTATCAAAACGCATATATCTTCGTTTTCACTTCAGTTATATTTATGACAAAGGATTTTAAATGTAGCCTATATTTCTACCTTTCAGATGACATAAATACTTTCGTTAATTAATTACAATATCTAGATCAAACTAACATTGATTTTCAAAAGGTTGTATATTTTCCATCAATGGAGAGCATCAGTGCTTAAATTATAAACTGTACTTGTGGTCGGACTCGAGCCCATTGTTGATGTGACAATGTGCATTGACTTTTGTAACTAGCTTATCAAGATTACAACTTGCTTGGCTATATGAATTGTGGGGCTCATTCCCTGAGCCCATTATGTGCCTCTGTAACACTCCACTATCGTCCATAGGATGGGTATGGGGTGCATAATAAATGAACTAAACTAAGCTCTGCCTTTTTGATAACATATACAATTATTAGCTTTATTTGTGAATCTCAATTAATTAAACAATATATCACAGAGCCTGTAGGGTTGGGTGAGATGAGCGAAGAGACATGGGAGATTTTACATAAGTACAGTACATGGTAGTTTAAGTAGCGAACGCATGTCAACGAATAACGAGTATATATAACAAAACCATTGTCCTATGAAGTCGATTTAACTTCCAAACATACATTTTTTAATTAATGTTAAATGTTTTCTGGCTAGTTATGATAGATTTTATTAAAAATACGTATTCTACTTGTTAACATTATAATTTAAATTTGTGATAATTTGAGCAGAGAAGTGCGACAACTGGATATGCCAACAAACACTTTCCAAACAACGATATATCTTGGATAAGTCGCTCCACAACATTGCTGCTTGGACCATCGACTTCCTTTGATGCTACTTATTTCATAATGAAATTATATTAGTTTGGAGTAAATATATGTTTTCTCATGTTCTGCATTCAGCACCCACATTATAGTGAGTAAATATACCATATTACTTCATTACTTAAATAATGCTAGGAGGGTTTGAGTAGCTTTGGGTATTTAGTGCACAGAATCTCCAATAGATGGGGCGAGAGTCGCCCTATCTCTCTCACCGAGAGAGAGTCGAAACTTAATTTAAAATTGATATATCTTTGTTCTCGAACATGATATATTTCATTTGGTGCAATTATAATAATGTTCATATATCGGTCTTTCTGGAGGCATATAAGATTATAGGCTTTATTAGCGTATCTTTGTTAATTATACAATATATCGGCAAGTGCGTAGGCGTCTGCACTCCATGCCCGACAAGCTACTGAGCGCTACTATAAAAACATATGTATCTTCACTTGAGCTATAAATATGTCTATTGTAATGTATTTAAAATGAAGCTCTTATTTCTATCTTGCTTAAGACTTATAAAACATTTGTGTTTATTAACGAATTTACGTGAAATAAACATTGATCTGAGAGAGAGTTGCTCTGTCGTTCAGTCTGTACGGGGTGGGAGCTCCGTAATTTTTAAAATACAATAATCTTCATTAGAAATTTAAATATGTCAATAGTAAAGTGTTTAAAGTGAAGCTTATATGTCTGTCTTTCTTGAGACATATAAAACATATATGTTTACTAACGAATTCACGTGAAATAAACATTGTTCTGAGAGAGAGTTGCTCGGTCGATCGATCTGTCCGGGGTCGGAGCTCGGCTATTATAAAAGTACACGTATCTTCGGTTTAAATTTAAATATGCCCATGGTAAGGTATTTAGAATGAAGCTTATATTTCTATCTTTCTTGTGACATAAAACTTTTACGTTTATTAAGGAATCTGCGTGAAATAGGCATGGTTCTGAGATGAATGCTGCGGTTTTCGAGCTCGACGCGCGGCAATGGACGCCATATACACATCCAGTGGGTGTTATTGGACCCCATACCCATTTTATGGGTGGTTGGAGCCCCATACCCATTCTATGGGTGGTTGGAGCCCCATACCCATCCTGTGGGTTGTAGTGGACGCCATACTCATCCTGTGGGTGGTATTGGACCCCATACCCTTCCTGTGGGTGGATGTGATCCCCATACTCATCCTCTGGGTGGATGTGACCCTCATACCCATCCTGTGGGTGGTATTGCACCCCTTACTCACCTAACAGGTGGTAGTGGACAATATACCGATCCTGTAGTTGGTATAGTTGACACAATACCATCCTGTTTAGAGTAGTTTACCCCATAGACATTCCAATGAACCATCGTTTTCTGTTAGCGTTCCTACAAAACATCCTTTAAAGATTTTATTTATTTATTTATTTATTTATGCATACAAGAATGTACATAAGGAATGTGAGGATACAATTATGGTAATTACAGTCTTGTAAAGCCACTAGCACGCGCAGCGTTTCGGGCAGGTCCTTAATCTAAGAAAATTTTAAGGAGGTAAATACTTGCAAAATTTATAGACAAAAAAATGATAACAGATTACATGGAATGAAAAAAAAAAAGATGAGAGAAAATTATAGGTACAGTATATTAAAGCACATAGGTAGCTATGATTGATTGCAATGACAGCTTAAAATGGTAGTTGACAACAAATTGGTAGGCACAATACAGCAGAAACAATATAAGATTGATTGCAATGACAGCTTGAATGGTAGTTGACAAAAATTGGTAGTCACAATACAGCATATGGCTAGCACATAAAAGAAGACAGCAATGAACACAATGATAAGGTTGTTTGATATTACATAAAAATTAGGAGATTGGGTACCACTAGGTACAGAGCAAATTTAAAGCTCAGTGTAGGAAACTAAATAGATGAAGTTAGGTACTTTTTGGTTTTGCTTTTAAATAAGGCAAAAGTTTTACAGTTTTTCAATTCACTAGGGAGTGAGTTCCATAGACTAGGTCCCTTAATTTGCATAGAGTGTTTACACAGATTAAGTTTGACCCTGGGGATATCAAAGAGATATTTATTTCTGGTGTGGTGATAATGGGTCCTATTACATCTGTCCAGGGAGAGTTTCAGAGCATGGTTTGCATTTAAGAACAGGGTTTTGTAAATGTAGTTGACACAAGAGAATGTGTGGAGGGAGTTAATATTTAGCAAGTTTAGAGATTTAAACAAGGGAGCTGAGTGTTGTCTGAAAGCAGAGTTAGTTATTATTCTGATAGCAGATTTTTGCTGTGTGATGATGGGCTTAAGGTGGTTTGCAGTGGTAGACCCCCATGCACAGATACCATAATTAAGATAGGGGTAGATTAGTGCATAATATAGTGAGAGGAGAGCAGAGTTAGGAACATAATATCTGATTTTGGAGAGTATACCAACTGTCTTAGAGACTTTCTTAGTTATGTGTTGAATGTGGGTGCTGAAGTTGAGTCTCTTGTCTAGGAATAGGCCAAGAAACTTGCCATCATTTTTATTACTGATGTTAATGTTGTCTATCTGTAGCTGAATTGCATTTGATGATTTGCTTCCAAATAAGATGTAGTAAGTCTTTTCGATGTTTAATGTTAGTTTGTTCGTTGACATCCATAAGTGGACTTTTTTTAATTCATTATTCACAACATTATTTAGTGTATGTGGGTTGAGGTTTGAGTAGATAAGGGTAGTATCGTCAGCAAACAATATAGGTTTGAGAATATTAGAGACATTAGGCAGATCGTTTATATATATAAGAAATAGAAGAGGTCCTAAGATGCTGCCCTGTGGCACTCCAACGGTAATTGGTAGAGTGGAAGAAGTTGTATCATTGATGGTTACATATTGGTGTCTGTCACTAAGATAGGATCGGATGTAGTCAAGGGCAAGGCCTCGGATTCCATAATGCTGGAGTTTAAGTAAGAGGTAGTTGTGATTAACAGTATCAAAGGCTTTTCTTAGGTCAATGAAGAGTCCAATCGGAAACTCATTTTTGTCAAGGGCTGAGTAGATAATGTCAAGGAGACTAATGATTGCATCATTGGTACTCTTTTGGGACCGGAAGCCAAACTGGCAGGGGCTGAGTATGTCGAATTTTACGAGGTAGGAATAGAGCTGTTTGTAAATAATTTTTTCAAATATTTTTGATAGAATGGGTAGATTTGATATTGGTCTATAATTGTTTATGTCCGCCGGATTGCCTCCTTTATGGACTGGCGTTACTCTTGCTTTTTTGAGGATATCAGGGAAGGTGTGACACTCTATAGATTTGTTGAACAGTAGTGCTATGGGTGGGGCAAGGGCATGGGAGGCTCTCTTGTACACAATGGACGGAATTTCACTGGTGTTCCCTGCCTTGGTTTTTAGAGAGTGTATGATGGACACAACATCTGCCGGGCTGATTGGTGAAAGGAGAAGAGAGTTTGGATAGCTGCCTGAGAGATATGTGTTAATATGTGTCTGAGTCTGTGGGATTTTACTGGCAAGATTAGCACCAACCGATGAAAAGAAACTATTAAATTCATTTGCCATTTCTAAATCAGTTGACGGTATATCCCCATCCTTGTAGAGTTTTATTTGGTTATGAGTGTTGTTTAGTTCCTAGGATACTAGAGATAGTTTTCCAAGTGTTTTTCATGTTGCCTTTTGCTTCATTGAATCTATTCACATAATATGCAAGTTTTGCCTTTCTTATGATACTGGTAAGCATTGATGAGTACCTTTTAGCTACTTCCTTTGAAACTAGGCCAATCCTAACTTTCTTTTCATATTCATGTTTCTTGTTGATTGAGTTGAGAATGCCATTTGTGAGCCATGGATTGTTTAATCTTTTGTCAGTTACTTGCTTTGTAAGAAGGGGACAATGAAGGTTGTAGAGGCTTAGAGTTTTGGAGAGGAAGAGGTTAGCTAATGAATTTATATCATGGGTATTATTGAATTCAGAATCCCAGTTAATATTGTGAAGTGCCTCTGTAAGATTGTCTAAAGCTGATTCACTGTGTAGCCTAAATGAAAATTTCTTGCTTTTTGGTGGTGTTATGTCCATGTTCGCTATGAGAAAGGTAGGATAGTGGTCAGTTGTTCTGTCGTAGATTATACCAGATACAAGGGGAGCTGTTATGTTTGTCCATATGTGGTCCAAGGTAGTGGCTGATGTTTGAGTGACTCGGGTAGGTTTGGTGATAGTGGGGATTAGCATACAGGAGTTCATGCTGTTAAGGAAATAGTCAACTTGAGAGCAGTTTTGTTGACCCAGGTCAATATTAAAGTCTCCTCCCAGAATGATGTGGTTTTTGTTGAGATTGTTGTTTATAATAAGATTCCTTAGGTTGTCTGAGAAAGAAGCTATGTTAGTATTAGGAAATCTATAGATGGCTCCAATAGTCAAGAGAGGATTTAATTGTAAACTGAGCAAAAGTATATTCACAGTAGTCATCTCTGTCACTAATAACACTGTTGCAGATAAATGTATCTCGGTAATATATAGCTGTGCCACCACCTTTTTTATTAGGCCTACAGTTATGAATGGCTTTATAACCAGCTAAGTTGTAGAGTTGGGTATAGTCTTTATTTAGCCAAGTTTCTGTTAAAATAATGAACGATAGGTTAGTACCTAGTGCTGTGAGTAGTGCATTTAAATCGTCAAAATGTTTACCAAGTGATCTAACATTTTGGTTATAAACTGATAGATAGGTGCTATTTTGGAGTTTGTTTTTAGCCTGGTGTGCTGTGAAATACTTACAATAATGATGATCAATGTGCTGGTTGGTATAGATATGAGACAGAAGATTTTGATCAGGATCAATATCAGTGTGCATAGAGATGCAGAGGGATCACGATACAAGATACACGATAAAGCAAAACACAAGAATAAGAGCAGATACAATAAAATAGTAACAATTTAGAAGTAAAATAAAGATCCAATAGATAGCCAGGGAGGACACAGAAGTTACATAAAATAAAACACAAAAAATCAGTAGAGACTGACAATATAAATGTAAAATAAAAAATAATAAGAAAAATAATAATCATAAAAAAATGATCTTGAAGATAATTAGCTTAGTAATGGTTAATTAACAGGGTAATAAAAAGCCCTAGGTTTAGTGACAAGGGGATTAACTAAGAACAAATAATTAAGAGTATAAAACAGGCAAAGATGACAAACAAAAAATAAAGTAAAAATTAAAATAAAAATAAAAATAAACACCTTTGGAAAGGAAAGGCAGAGCTTAAGTACACTTTGGTTGTATGTGAGACTACAAATTATGTTCTGGTTATTCAGCTGATATCCCACAGTCATCCAGGAAAGAAGTGAGGTGTGCTTCAGTGGTTATGACATAAGTTTTTCCAGAGTCAGTCTTCCTAGCTATTATTTTACCATCGCGCACAAAACAATGTTTAATAGCAGTGGATCTATTGCGAATTCCACGTAGTTTAAATAAGAGATTTTGTCTGAATCTGGTAAGACATTCGTTCACATAAACCTTGGATTTCCTAGCGACTGCAGCAGTGATAAGGTCTGACTTGCGGGAGCAGCTATCCAACTTCACGCGTATCCTTCTGTTGTTTGCACCAGATGATTTGGTACCCACTCTATAAGCTGACTTAATGTCTCTTGCTTCGATTGAATAATTCAACTTAGTACGCAATTCCTGGATCACGATGGCAGTACAGTCTTCTCTGTCAGTTTCATGGGGAAAATCCTGTGATGAGATGATGACAGAATCAAGGAGCTTAAGTTGGTCTGATTCGTCTTGGGTTGCAGTTTGTTGCTGTTGTAGGGAGTTAAAGTGGTTCTCTAACTTTTGTAACATCTCTTCTTGCTTCTTAGAGGTTTCTGCTGGTTTAAAGTTAGTAACCGAGATCCGAAGAGAGCTTAATTCATGTTCGAGGTGGCCGACTCTGGCAGACAGATCTTGGTTAGCCTTGTGCATTGCCAAAGCATCACTCTGAAGCTTCATTATCAGGTCCGACTGCTCTCGGATTATAGACTTTTGGTCATCATGTATTTGAGTCAATAATCTGAGCCATGGATTATCAGCGGGACGCTTAAAGTCAGTACATGGGGAGGCAGCTCGTTTAAGTTGCTCCATATGGTTACATAACTGTTGTAAGGCTCGAGTCAGTGACGACGCTTCAATCAGCTGGGAAGGTTTGTTATTGTTGACGCAGGGAGGGTCGGTACTCCCCCCGGTAGCCCCTAAGGGGGAGACAGCCGCATTATTCCTGTTGCTAGCTTGGCTGGTTGGGTTCATCCTGATAGGTGTGCTATCATTCTTTACGGCCTTGCCGAGCTTAGAATTGTTTAGCATGGTAGCAGCAGAGATGTACAGCAGATGGGGTAGACTTGTTGATATGGCAGCAGCAAACGTCAGGTTAGCTTCCTCCAGGGAGCAACACTAATGAGGTCGAGATGAGGTAGTAGGTTAGGTTTTGTCGAATATTTCGGTCACATTTAGGTCACTGGGTACTTAGCTGCCTTCTGGGGTTGTTACATCATGTTAGGGATGTTGTGGGCTCAAGGAGCAGCTGATAAAGTTGGAGGGGGAGCAGGGTCGTCAGGAGCGGATGAGCGTTCGAGCGTTCCCCATTTGTAAAGCACCAACTATGGTATATAATATTAATTGGTGAAGGACTGTTATTCTATGTAATAATTTTTAGTGCTTATTATAATTTACTAAGAACAACTAATATTTCTCAAAACAAAAGTACGAACCTTCAATAGGAAGTAGCTGATCTATAATATTCTAAGAGCATGGACAATAGTAGGTAAATTTCACTACCCATGTGGGACCTGAAAAGTACAATTTTCCTTATAATTGAACCAATCACGACTATTCTGCTATCTAGGTTGACGGACGGGTACTGTGAGACGCAAGTTGGTACGTGAGGAAGAGTTTGGGCCTTGGAAAAAAAAGTAACTGGGAATATATCACATATTTACTAATTCATAGTCAACATATTGACTTTAAGCATTAAGTCATATATGTGCTGTCTTGTGTGAGAACGGGTTGGGTTCTTCTGAGGGGAGCTGTGGTTCTTCTGAGGGGAGCTGTGGTTCTTCTGAGGGAGCTGTGGTTCTTCTGAGGGGACCTGTGGTTCTTCTGAGGGGAGCTGTAGTTCTTCTGATGGGAGCTGGGGAATCGTCTGAGGGGAGCTGGGGTTCTTCTGAGGGAAGCTGTGGTTGCCCTGAGGGGAGCTGTGGTTCTTCTGAGGGGAGCTGTGGTTCTTCTGAGGGAATCTGTAGTTCTTCTGAGGGGAGACGTGATTCTTCTGAGGGGAGCTTTGGTTCTTCTGAGGGAGCTGTGGTTCTCCTGAAGAGCTGTGGTTCTTCTGAGGGGAGCTGTGATTCTTCTGAGGGGAACTGTGGTTCTTCTGAGGGGAGATGTGATTCTTCTGAGGGGAACTGTGGTTCCCCTGAAGGGAGCTGTGGTTCCCCTGAGGGAAGCTGTGGTTCTTCTGATGGGAGCTGTGGTTCCCCTGAGGTGAGCTGTGGTTCCCCTGTGGGGAGCTGTGGTTCTCCTGAGTGGAGCTGTGGTTCTCCTGAGACGAGCTTTTCTTCTTCTGAGGGGAGCTATGGTTCTTCTGAGGGGAGCTGTGGTTCCCCTGAGGGGAGCTGTATGTTCCCCTGAGGGGAGCTGCTGTTCCCCTGAGAGGAGCTGTGGTTCCTTTGAGGGGAGCTGTAGTTCTTCTGATGGGATCTGTGGTTCTTCTGAGGGGAGCTTTGGTTTTTTTTGAGGGAGCTGTTGTTTTCCTAAAAGAGCTGTGGTTCTTCTGAGGGGAGATGTGGTTCTTCTGAGGGGAGCTGTGGTTCTTCTGAGGGGAGCTTTCTTTATTCTGAGGGAGCTGTGGTTTTCCTGAAGGAGCTGTGGTTCTTCTGAGGGGAGCTGTAGTTCTTCTGAGGGGAGCTGTGGTGCTTCTGAGGGGATCTTTGGTTAATCTGAGGGAGCTGTGGTTCTCCTGAGGGAGCTGTGGTTCTTCTGAGCGGAACAGTGGGTTCTTCTGAGGGGAGCTGCGGTTCTTCTGAGGAGAGCTGTGGTTCTTCTGAGGGGAGCTGTAGTTCTTCTGAGAGGAGCTGGGGAATCTTCTGAGGGGAGCTGTGGTGCTTCTGAGGGGAGCTTTGGTTAATCTGAGGGAGCTGTGGTTCTCCTGAAGGAGCTGTGGTTCTTCTGAGAGGAACAGTGGTTCTTCTGAAAAGAGCTGTGGTTCTTCTGAGGGGAGCTGTGGTTCTTCTGAGGGAGCTGTGGTTCTTCTGAGGGGACTGTGGTTCTTCTGAGAGGAGCTGTAGATCTTCTGAGGGGAGCTGGGGAATCGTCTGAGGGGAGCTGGGTTCATCTGAGGGGAGCTGTGGTTGCCGTGAGGGGAGCTGTGGTTCTTCTGAGAGGAGCTGTGGTTCTTCTGAGGGAATCTGTAGTTCTTCTGAGGGACGACGTGGTTCTTCTGAGGGGAGCTTTGGTTCTTCTGAGGGAGCTGTGGTTCTCCTGAGGAAGCTGTGGTTCTTCTGAAAGGAGGTGTGATTCTTATGAGGGGAACTGTGGTTCTTCTGAGTGGAGCTGTGATTCTTCTGAGGGGAACTGTGGTTCCCCTGAAGGGAGCTGTGGTTCACCTGTCGAAGCTGTGGTTCTTCTGAGGGGAGCTGTGGTTTCCCTGAGGGGAGCTGTTGTTCTTCTGAGGGGAGCTGTGGTTCCCTGAGGGGAGCTGTGTTTCCCCTGAGGGGAGCATTGGTTCTTCTGAGGGGAGTTGTTGTTCCCCTGAGGGGAGCTGTGGTTTTTCTGAGGGGAGATATGGCTCTTCTGAGGGGAGCTGTGGTTCCCCTGAAGGGAACTGTGGTTCCCCTGAGGGAGCTGCTGTTCCCCTGAGAGGAGCTGTGGTTCTTTTGAGGGGAGCTGTAGTTCTTCTGATGGGAACTTTGGTTCTTATGAGGGAGCTGTGGTTCTTCTGAGGGGAGCTTTGGTTTTTTTGAGGGAGCTGTGGTTTTCCTGAAAGAGCTGTGGTTCTTCTGAGGGGAGCTGTGGTTCTTCTGAGGGGATCTGTGATTCTTCTAAGGGGAGCTTTGGTTATTCTGAGGGAGCTGTGGTTTTCCTGAAGGAGCTGTGGTTCTTCTGAGGGGAGCTGTAGTTCTTCTGAGGGAGCTGTGGTTCTTTTGAGGGGAGCTGTGGTGCTTCTGAGGGGAGCTTTGGTTAATCTGAGGGAGCTGTGGTTCTCCCGAGGGAGCTGTGGTTCTTCTGAGAGGAACAGTGGTTCTTCTGAGGAGAGTTGTGGTTCTTCTGAGGGAGATGTAATTCTTCAGAGGGGAGCTGTGGTTCTTCTGAGATGAGCTGGGGTTCTTCTGAAGGGAGCTGTGGTTGCCCTGAGGAAGCTGTGGTTCTTCTGAGAGGAGCTGTGGTTCTTCTGAGGGAATCTGTAGTTCTTTTGATGGGAGACGTGTTTCTTCTGAGGGGAGCTTTGGTTCTTCTGAGGGAGCTGTGGTTCTCCTGGGGGAGCTGTGGTTCTTCTGGGGGGAGCTGTGATTCTTCTGAGGGATCTGTGGTTCTTCTGAGGGGAGCTGTGGTTCTTTTGAGGGAGCTGTGGTGCTTCTGAGGGAAGCTTTTGTTAATCTGTGGGAGCTGTGGTTCTCCCGAGGGAGCTGTGGTTCTTCTGAGAGGAACAGTGGTTCTTCTGAGGAGAGCTGTGGTTCTTCTGAGGGAGATGTAATTCTTCAGAGGGGTGCTGTGGTTCTTCTGAGATGAGCTGGGGTTCTTCTGAGGGGAGCTGTGGTTCCCCTGTGGGGAGCTGTCGTTCTCCTGAGTGGAGCTGTCGTTCTTCTGA
>NC_091186.1:43325245-43328521 GCF_040958095.1 Procambarus clarkii | reverse complement strand
CCAATGCTTGTGTTGTGTTGTGTTGTTTTGGTAGTGATGTGCAATGTGTTGTTTTGGTAGTGATTCGTCCAGTTCTGGTAGTAGTGCGGTTGTTGTGTAGTGTAGTACTTGTGTGCTTGTTAATGACTTGTATTCCAGTCTTGTGGGTATCTCCTTTCCCCTACGGGCCAACTGCTTTGTTCTTACCTAGCATTTTGCTTTGTTTGGGTATGAATGTTTGTGTGCCGTATATTTTGCAAAATTTGCCATATATCTCATTATTTACTCCTCTGCCTAGCAACAAGTCTGTCTAATTATACTCATTAACTGTTTTTCAAAGTTCCCCATAGTGTCCTTTATTGAAATCGAGTTCATGAACCGTTTCAATGTTCTTATTTTCTTCTAGATTATATCTTAAAGTATATTTAAATGTTATTGTTATTATTGTTATTAAATGTTATTGTGACATTGCATTGCAATTGAGCTATGTTGTTTACCATACCGTTCATTTCGTGAGTATAAGTATAGATGCCACACTTGTGACAGGTAAAACCATGCCTTTTTTGAAAAACAGCACCGTCTGTTGCACGTAAGAGCAACCCACACTATATTATGTTGCGATATTATTTCAATATTTCCGATTGTATTGATAATTTGAATTTTCATAGATTTCAATTTATTTTCATTTCGATTTAATAATTTTGTGTGACATTGCATTGAAATTGAGCTGTGTTGTTTACCATACTGTTCATTTCATGAGTATAGTTTATTTTTTTATTTTTTTCATTTCATTTTTTTAGCTGTTCTTATTTTTCAGTGATGGGAATATCAGATCATTTGATGTTCCCAATTTTCTGATGGAAGCATCAGACCATTATAGAATGCATCGGATGAGGTAGTTTGGAATGGTGGGGAGGACGAGAGGGGGGTATGGTGGGGAAGACGAGGGGACAGAGGAGAGGGTAATGGTGGGGAGGACGAGGGGACTGGGGAGTTGGGGATGGTGGGGACAGGGGAATGCTGGGGAGGACAAAGGGACAGGTGAATGGGAGATGGTGGGGGAGGAAGAAGGACAGGGGAGGGGAAAATGGTAAGGAGGACGATGGGACAGGGAAGTGGGAATAGTGGGGATGATGTGGGGACAGGGAAGTGGGAAGGACGAGAGGACTGTGGAATGGGGAATAGCAAAGTGAATTATAATTATATATATTAATTAATTCTTATAAATTTCCAGAAGCCTGTATCAACACCCACACTAATGCAACTGAAAGAGATGTTGAGACAAGTATTGCTGATATGTTGAAGAACGCCCCAAACAAACTCGGTGGAAACAGATACAAGGTAAAGTTTGCCAATTTGCTGTAGTCTAATTCAATTTCTTTTTAGTAATCTTCGAGAACATTTATGCTATGAATAAGATAAAATAATGTAACTGATTTTGATTTATTTACTATTTATTATTTATTTACCGTTATTAGTATAATAGATCTCGTAATAATTTTGCAAAAATAATGGCATTTACTATTTTAAAAAGCTCGGGTGCAGGGGGGGGGGTTATGTAAAAGCCTGGTTTGTGCCTCGGAGAGGCTATGGGATCCAGTAAGATCGTCCTTCCTTTCCTCCCTAGAATCTGGATGTAGCAGGTGCTCAATTGTCAAAAGTGAAAAATTGGTTTTGTCTTCCGAATGCACCATTTGTGTAAATTTGCTAATAATCTTTTAAAAATAGTAAATGCCATTATTTTTGCAAAATTATTACGAGATCTATTATACTAATAACGGTTTGATAAAATACAGTAGACTGCCTACTGGATAATAGTTCCAGTCCACCTGTAGACAGGGATCTCACATCAGCTTGTATATTATACAAGGATAAGATTTGATTTACTTTTGTATTTATATGCATATATGCATTTATATGCATTATTCTCTAGAATAATAGATCTCGTAATAATTTTGCAAAAATAGTGGCATTTACTATTTTAAAAAGCTCGGGTGCAGGGGGGGGGGGTTTGTGTAAAAGCCTGGTTTGTGCCTCGGAGAGGCTATGGGATCCAGTAAGATCGTCCTTCCTTTCCTCCCTAGAATCTGGATGTAGCAGGTGCTCAATTGTCAAAAGTGAAAAATTGGTTTTGTCTTCCGAATGCACCATTTGTGTAAATTTGCTAATAATCTTTTAAAAATAGTAAATGCCATTATTTTTGCAAAATTATTACGAGATCTATTATACTAATAACGGTTTGATAAAATACAGTAGACTGCCTACTGGATAATAGTTCCAGTCCACCTGTAGACAGGGATCTCACATCAGCTTGTATATTATACAAGGATAAGATTTGATTTACTTTTGTATTTATATGCATATATGCATTTATATGCATTATTCTCTAGAATAATAGATCTCGTAATAATTTTGCAAAAATAGTGGCATTTACTATTTTAAAAAGCTCGGGTGCAGGGGGGGGGGGGTTTGTGTAAAAGCCTGGTTTGTGCCTCGGAGAGGCTATGGGATCCAGTAAGATCGTCCTTCCTTTCCTCCCTAGAATCTGGATGTAGCAGGTGCTCAATTGTCAAAAGTGAAAAATTGGTTTTGTCTTCCGAATGCACCATTTGTGTAAATTTGCTAATAATCTTTTAAAAATAGTAAATGCCATTATTTTTGCAAAATTATTACGAGATCTATTATACTAATAACGGTTTGATAAAATACAGTAGACTGCCTACTGGTTTTACCTGTAATAAGGTTTGATACAGATGATTATGATTATGGTTTTGGCATAATGGAATACATGATGAAGGAATTATCAAAATTGACATTTTTATCAGGGGATATCCTGAATATTGTCAAAATGACGGAAACCCATATGTCAAAAACACATGGAGATATACCAATCCTGGAAGACATTCTTCCATCCCCACTTGAAACTGTTGAGCAGGTGGAAAGTCTGTCACATGAGCTAAAAGTTAACAGTGAATATAAAAAGAGTATGGTAAGTGTTGCTTAATTCTTTTAGCCTGAGTATGGTAAGTGTTGCTGAATTTTTTTAGCCTTGTACATATGTCTTTTGATTAGTTTTTTTGCAGATGAAGGAAGGTGGGGTGGCACATAATTGATTGTTCAGTGTTATGTTTAAGGTACAAATAAAACAAAAGCAAAAGTTACTCAAATTCGTTGATTTTTGTAATAGTTAAGAAGGAAAATATTTTAATGCTATTTATTTAATACAGTTGGAAATTAGAAAATCTAATGTTGAGATTGAAAGATATATATTATTCTCTATTACCTTACAGCTTATGC
>NC_091186.1:43287745-43320245 GCF_040958095.1 Procambarus clarkii | reverse complement strand
ATGAGCCATTGGTCCTAAATTATAAGTTTTATGAGGTCCAGTTTTGTTGGAACAAAATGAGTCTTTAAAATCTTTCACCACGTCTGTTGATAACAAACCCATTTTTAGATATAAACAGGGTGGACATATAGCAGACAAACTTTTATAAATATTATGTACTGGTTTTTCCCGTGCTTTTCTATACAAATCTTCAATTTGTTGTAAATGATAATCTTTTTCTTCATATTTTAGGTCAGGAAATAGAGCGTGAATACAAACACATTTAGAAGAATTACCAATCATATTTAACTGTTGACCCAAAGCTTTTATGAAAGAAGCACGTTGGTTAGGGTCACTGATATATCTAGTCATATCTTGAATTTTGGAAAGAACTTCAGATATTTCTGGATTAACTTTTGGATTGGCCATTATTGATGTTATAGATGAATTCGGAGTTAGACCAACTACTGATTGTTGTGTTATGGTGTTTGTTTGTTGGTTTTGTGCTGGTTGGTTTGGTGGTGGGTTTGGTGATTGTACAGGATTGGTTGTATTTGGAATCCCTACAGGACTATTCATATTTTCATATATTTTTTATTATAAATTAAAATAAAAAGGTAAATAAATGTCTTCATCTTTACCTCAATCACCGACATCATCACTTTCAATAAAAAATCCGATAGTTAATTCTGATGTCATTAATATCATTTCTAAAATTAATGATGATTCACCCCAACATAATTTAATTAGAACGATGATTAGAGAACAAATAAATATGATAGGTACTCAATGTATTTGTAAACATGCAATTTTACCTAATGTAAAAACAGAAGATAAAGATTATTATTTACTTCAACTTGAACAACTCTATATGAAAGCCCAAGAAAAATTATCCAAATCCAATACCTATATAAGTTTATCTGCCATATGCCAACCATGTTTGTATGTGAAAATGGGTTTAATCTTTCGGGAAACTTTAAATGATTTTCATTATAATGAAATGTGTCATAATAACATTGGAATACACACCTATAATTTAGGATATTTCTGGCATGCTCTATCTAGTTTCGGTATTAATTACAAAATTTATCCCCAAATTAAACAAACACAGAACATATCTTTCTTCCCTGGTAATGTTATCTTACCCAATCCCAACATTTTGTTACAAATTTTAGCTATGCCATCAAATCTCATAGATCAAAATATTAAAATTGTTTGGGTTAACACTAAAGAAATAATAGACGAAATAAATGAAATAAATGTTGACGATTTAACTAAAATTTATACAAAATTTGTAGAAAGTCTCCCATATCCTTTGGAAAACGGTTACTATAAACGTCCATTAAAAAACGAACAATGGAATGACAATGAAAAGGGAATAAGCGCTCCTCCTTCTTCACGATTTATTAAAGTTATAAAAAATGATGATTTTAATTCAGTGGATTTAAAAATCTTTGATATTAACAATATAATGATTATTTATTATGCTCAGTTAATTAAATCTCAGCAACGGCTCTTACAAATAAGAAATAATCGATTGTCATACTGTGAACCATTATCGACACATAGGACTCATGATTATATAGCTATAGCAATTGCTCTTTCTGACTCCCTCGATGATCTTAAAGAATTACCGCCTCTCAATGGTCGATGTATCTTCACGATGCATAACATTCTTATTGTTAACAGACAAGGAAGAGCTATTTTTACTACAACTACTACCAAAAATCAATCCACTGAATGTATACAATTAAAACGAGCTCTTAAACCTAAAATATCCACCCAAACCAATACCAATTCACCCAATGTATTACAACAGCTCAAAAATCCTGTTAGACCTATAGATATTCATCCCCCTTCTTTTATACATGAGACAAAATTTTCTTATCTGTCTCATATTGCAACTGAGAAACCTATGGTTAAAACGTATCAAAGTCATTTAACTTCAAATACTGATAATTTAAAACGGTATTTCAATACATTTAATGATGATCTAAATGTGGATGTGGTAAATAACATTAATGATGTTTCCATTCTCGATATTGCAATGGGAATGTACCCTAGTAAAATATTAGATATTAACTTGAAACCGGAAAAAAATTCAAATATTGATATTTCCACTGACGAATCCAATGGAGAATGTATGATTAGGATATTAGAAACAACCCCTCCTAATACTGCTTATTCATCTCATATAGGATTCATTTCCCTTACAAATATATGCAGTAATGAAAAATTAGTTTTAAAGAATATGGCAACATTTTTACCAAATATATTAGCTCGAGATACTGGCACAAACTTCATTTCTAAAAATTCTCTAGGGAATATTACCCATAATATAAATTTTTTGGCTGAAATGAAAGATCACAACGAGTTTATTGAGTCCATAAAACAACCAAATTAACAAAGTAAAATAAAATAAAAAAAATGACTTCAAAATCAACCTTGGATATTATTAATCTTAATGATGCCCTTAAAAATAAAAAATATAAAAAAGCTTTTCAAATTTATTTAGACTTTGAAAAATCTATTCTAAAAACACTCTTTGTAAATGAAATTAAAATTTTACCCGAAAATGAAAATAGTCCAGAGAGACTAAACCCATTTCCTTTGATAATATGTTCAACGCTGTTCAAATTAGCATTACAAGAAGATAAGAAAAATGATATGAAAGAATTTAAACCGAAAGAAAATCTTCAAAAATTAAATGAATTCTTTAAAAATACCGATAATATTGACCAAATAGTAGGTTCATCCCTCATTAACGATCTACTAACCAACCTTATACATTGTGCAATCAATGAACTTGAAAACGAAAATATGGATGAACCCAATCTCATGGACAGAATTTTTGGTGTATATAAATTATTTGAACAGTTTCTATTTGCCCTTGAACGTAGTCATCTTTATACACCATTTTCAATCAACACTCAATTGATTTACCTTTGTTTTCTGTTATGCAAACGCATGAATGAACTCATAAAAAGTTGTGTAAATATGAATACAATCTCTAATTCAAAAATAAATGAAATTCAAAACACATTTCAAAATAATGTAAACCAATTGGAAAACAATAATAAATTTTGTATACAACAGTTACATGAACATTATCAATGGCAACTAAAAAACTCTCAAGAAATTTATAAAAGCAACATTGAAGAAATTTACAGAAAAACAGAGGAAAGTAAAAATGAATTATGGAAAAGGGTTAACCTTTCAACTATTGACATTATACATGAACAAGAATTAATGTTAAATAACCAACTTGAATTAATAGAAAAAATCATATCCGAAATAAAAACGTATGGAATGAATGATGATGATGATGATGAATTAACACAAGATGACTAACGATCATTGAGTCCTAGGGTTACAAACCAATCGCTCTTTGACCATTCCAATGTCAGCTGAACACCATATTGTTGCTTCTCCAGCCGGGATTCTGCCTTAGAAGCTTTCAGGCATAATCCCACGAGTACTTACTTAATCAAACTTATAGAAATATAAAATAGATATTAATAGTACTACCATCATTAAGTTGAAATTTGTATCCATATAAGGGGACGGCATTGTCTACTTCTGATCATATTACTATTTTCTACCTTGTTTCTATTTATCAATGATAACTGATCGTTTTCAAGCATAATAATATAGTAGTCACTGTTTATACTTCTTTTGTTTTGTATAGTCGGAGTTGCTACTATCCCAAAGATTTCTCTTTCACAGAAACATATTAAGGATAAGAGAGCTGTGTCCCCATTTGATGGGTACTGGTCTAATTTTCCTGGTGTGGATGAATCTGTTCCATTATTATGATTATAATTATTATTGGTTTTGCCGTTTAAGCCTTTAGAACGAATAAACATATCAATATCATTTATTTGATGAGGGGGTATATTGAAAGCCCCAAATTCTTTCACCACGTCATATATGGTATAAGGTTTGATAGATATGAGTCGACTGTATTGCTGTTTGACTATTCCATCATCATAATTTGTCTTATAACTCTTTCTTTTCCTTCCCAAAGCATTATAAACAGCCCAGTTATCTATCAGTATGGCTCTCATATCTGAATATTTAGGGTATTTATTGACAATATATTTATATGACTTACTAACACCATATTTATTTTTAGATAAAACACAGTCATAATACGTTAAAATATGTGTAAAATATTGACACATGTTCAATAAAGTTAAAACATTTTGAATATATGATCGTTTTCCTGCTGTCCATAAAATAAGAATATTGTGTTTGTTGGTGGCTTTCATATAATCTAACATCTCATATAAAAATGGCCGTGTATATACTGAGGGAAAACTATCTGACAAATTCAGTTGTAAATGTTGTTGTTCATCATATATGGCTAATGTATTATCGAAATCAAAAACAAGAAGAGCTGGTGCTCTTTTTTCCTCGTTAAGATATCGTACATATTTATAAAAAAACATATCTTGAGTAAAATCTTCAGTATCTAACATTTGTTTACTGTTAAAATAATTATTAATATTATCATCATTATTATTATTATTACTATTGTCATCATTGTTTATTGGTGACAATATATCAGTAGTAATTGTAGATGTTGCAGTGGATGAAGTTGTTGTTGTTGTTGTTATTGTTGACGTAGTGTCACTAGTTGTAATAATTACATTAGTATCACTAGTTATATCAGAAGGAAAATATGATAAAAGTGGCTTTGTAGTCATATTCCACGACATTGTTTTCTTATTTTTTAAAAATTAATTAAATTGTTATTAAATTGTTTTTTTATTGGTCTTTGAAGGTAACAATTGGTAACATGGGATGCCCGAATAATGTGGAAGGAACATGTTTTATTACTTCTTCAATGAAATGTTTGTTAGAGTGTCGCATTTTCTCAGTGGGAAGTATATTTTTATCAAGTAAACATTTTAAATGAATCATGGCATGAACAATAATAACACAGACGTTAAGAGCTGACATTCCCATTCCATTTAGACTAGTGTTGAACATTTCTCCATTAGACATATTTACAAATGTATTATATAAAATACGATGGGAACCTAACACCTTATATCGTTTATCAGCTCCAGGCATAACCAAACTATAAGCATCTAGGCCACTTACAAGAGACCGATCATTATCCTTGTTTATATAATTTTTATCATCATCTGTTTTTGTTTTATATATGTTTATTAATTCATTTATTGAATAAAAAATATACACATTATTAGTAGTATTGTCCAAATAAAGATTAATATACTCACAATCTTGAGGATAGAGGAGTTTACCATTTTGATCTCTATCACCTTCTAACGCCAAATTCAAAATTTCCTTATTTACTTCTAATACATTTTCCTTATAGTCGATAAAATGATAATTTAGTGGGGGTGATCTTAAATTTTTTTGAATTTCAAACCAACCCTCAAACAAATATTGATCAGCAGCTCCAAACAAATTTTCAATTGTTCTAGACATAAGTTGCTGAGCCACATGTCCCATAAATCTAATCCAGTTATGATAAACTTTATTTATAATAAATTGAGCACTTTCATGTGTATAAATTAAAGCTGTTATTGGTTCAGCTTTAATGATGTTACTCTTACCTAAACACTCCTCAATATACTGTAAACGTCTTTCAACTCTAGCTATTCGCGTTCTTTCCTCTAAATCATAATCATCAATATAAACATCCCTATTAAAGTGATTTTTCTCGTTTTTAATGTGACCATCTCGGTTTACACGATATGCGTCACTAGAGGGTAAGAGTCCACCTGCTGTTTTGACAAATGGTACGCGGTATCGACGTTGTTGTTGTTGTTGTTGTTGTTGAGATTTTCTTCGATTTTGTTCACTTTTTCTTTCACTAGTTGTTCTTGGTGTTGGTGTTGGTTTAGATTCTGTTGCTGTTGTTGCAGCTGTTTTGTTTTTTCTAATTTTATTATTAGATTCTTCATTTTCACTGGGACTGTAAATTCCTCCTTTTGATGGGAAATATGCCATTGAGACAAAATTTTCAATTTTTTCTTTTTCCTCTTTCTCTTTTTTTTAAAGAGGCTATTATTATTATTATTATTATTATTATTATTATTATTATTATTATTATTATTATTATTCATTTTTAACTATAAAGAAAACCTTAAGAGTGAAAATAATATCTAGGAATAAATTAAAATTCAAAAGGAGTCGTATCACGTGATTATATTATTTTTAAAATTATTTCAGAACTACAACAGAAAGGTGTTCACCTGCTGAAACCTCATGCGTGTACTGAGGTAAGTACAATTCAACCCTTCCTCTTTCTCCTAGCATCAGGTCAGCACAGGTGGTGGTGTAAGAGCAGTATGATTGAAGTTGGTCTTTGGAGCGCCGCTACTCTGTGATAACTCAAGGAGGTGACAGTCTCTACTGAGCCTCCATTCTCCACCTCGAGAGTGCTGGTCTTTGCCTCTGGAGTGCTGGTCTTTGCCTCGGGAGTGCTGGTCTTTACTGTGCCTCCATTCTCCGCCTCGGGAGTGCTGGTCTTTGCCTCGGGAGTGCTGGTCTTTACTGCGCCTCCATTCTCCGCCTCGGGAGTGCTGGTCTTTACTGCGCCTCCATTCTCCGCCTCGGGAGTGCTGGTCTTTGCTGCGTCTGCTGCGCTGTCGCTCTATGCCTCGGGAGTGTTGGTCTTTGCTGCGCCTGCTGCGCTGTCGCTCTGTGCCTCGGGAGTGTTGTCGCTCTGTGCCTCGGGAGTGTTGGTCTTTGCTGCGCCTGCTGCGCTGTCGCTCTGTGCCTCGGGAGTGTTGTCGCTCTGTGCCTCGGGAGTGTTGGTCTTTACTGCGCCTGCTGCGCTGTCGCTCTGTGCCTCGGGAGTGTTGTCGCTCTGAGCCTCGGGAGTGTTGGTCTTTGCTGCGCCTGCTGCGCTGTCGCTCTGTGCCTCGGGAGTGTTGGTCTTTGCTGCGCTGTCGCTCTGTGCCTCGAGAGTGTTGGTCTTTGCTACGCCGATGTTCTGTGCCTCGGGAGTGCTGGTCTTTGCTGCGCCTACTGCACCTGCACCGGCGCTCTGTGCCTCGGGAGTGTTGTTCCTTGCTGTCCCCCTCGAATTGTAATCTCATATCAAATCGTACCACATTTACCTTATAAGATGACAAAAAAAATAAAAAATCACAATCTTATGACAAATCACAATCTTATGACAAATCACAATCTTATGAAAATTTGTAATGAGGAGTCTCAGATGATGATATAGAGTTATTTTTTTTTTTTTTTTTTTTTTTTTTTTACCTCATCCATGACTAGAGGTTCCTGTTCCCCCATTTGTAGAAAAGTTTCTATTCCAGCACTGAAACTCTGAGTGTCCATAAAGATTAATGATATCTGTTGAAATGAAAAACTATATGTTTTAATAATACTTTTTACACTTTTACAATATATAGTACGAACTCCAAGCGAGGTCTCTTCCCTTCACAGTGGAGAACTAATATAAGGAATATAAGGTTGAGGGTTGTCTTATATCATACATGGCCATGTAGCCAATAATTTTCAATTTTATAATTTTCTTCTATCTGACTTTGGGGAAGTTCAAGTTATTGTGGATGAGGAAAAAGAGAGAGAATGAGAGAGAGAGAGAGATAGAGAGAGAGAGAGAGAGAGAGAGAGAGAGAGAGAGAGGCTTTATACACCTGCAGGGACAATGATATCTAAACCAGCAACGTATCACCTTCTTCTGCTGGAAATTCTTCACATATTTTTATCCATCCACCAGCCCTCTTCACAAATGGTGCCACTATTAAACTGGCATATTTGCTCATAAATGTTACTATTTTTTCGCTCAAGTCCTCCATATTTTTGTCTTTGCAATACAAAGCCATCTGTCCACCAAAAGCATATAGTGCAATTATCCTGCCCCAAGTAATAGCCATCTTTTCACCTTCAAATAGTTCATTGAAAACTCCAACAAATGTCACATATCCAGTGTCATGAGTAATGTCCAATTTTTTAAATATTCCCTTAAATTGTTTTTCGTGACTGTGCACCATCGTCTTGATACATCTGAGGAGTGTTTCTTCAACTTTATCATTAGTTGTCGCCTTTGTCTTCTCCATCAGTGAAAACACAATATACTTGGCTAAACTCTCCGCCTTATTCTCCACGCTCTCTCCTTTCAGTGAAACTTCGGCAATATTAGCTTCATTCTGGTTACATCTTTCTACATTAGGCTCCTGTGTGTGATTACCTCTAATCATGGACAATGATAGTGGTCGTCACCCTGCACCCAAATCATATACAATAAGTTAGGATATAGCTTCTCTCTATATATATATATAATACATTTACCCCCCCCCCCAAAAAAAAAAAAAGAGTGTCAAATTGTTTTCCATAAATTACAACATAAACAAATAATGATTACCCGAAAAATAGTGTACCTGTCTATAAATAAAAAATAATAATGATATATATTTGTTTGATAGCTATATAAAGGAGTTGTATGGGAAAGGAGATTAACACAAGTTCCTGCCTACCCCTGAGTCTCCTTAGTCTTTCCAAATAAGTAATTAAAAATGGTAATTTACGAAAATAACACTTTGGTGTTAACGGAACAGAGTACATTCTCAGTAGAAGTTAGTGAAAATGTAATAAATGATAATAATGATGAATATTTTATTATTATCTTACATTATTCAATAACTTCTTTTGTTTTGTTAATGATAATATATTATGTATATTTGATGTCATATGATTGGTGTATTCAAAAATATAATGAATATTTAGAGAATAATTATAAGAAAAAAAAGGAGTATGCATATCAACAGACTATATAATAACATTATATAATGTTTCCTCATCAGTGTACTGTTTGTTACTTACTATAATCATTTAATATGGATCTAATTAATACATATCAACAGCTATTATCAAATATTGTATTTTCTCCTTTAAATGGATATAAAAAAAAGAAACAGAGTTCACAGACTCTAGCTCCAGTCCCCCATTTTGGTTCATACAAAAAATCATGTAGATTTCATGTAGAAAATCATGATTTCATGTAGAAAATCATGATTTCTAAATCTTCAAAACCTAATTTCTAGCATCTAATTATTACTAACACCCAAGAGGTCATGTCCTCTGCCTTCATTAACCATTAATAAAAAGTGTACGGTTTACGAACTCCACAGTAATTATTCTTTACATCCTTTCTGGTCTTATAATTATATAAATTTACACCAGTTAGTTTCTTTAATAATTTCTTCTTCTTCTTCAGGTGTCAAATCGTTAGTTATATGAAATATTTCTCTGATTTCTTCTGCTGTCAATTTTTTAATAATATTGGCAAACATTTTGATTCCTTTATCAGTTAGATCTTTAATATTTAAGTACTCAGCTGCCAAAATTATTGGCAACAATGTATCTTGTTCAAAAAAATCAAAATCCCATTTTGAAAATGACATTATAGAACTATCATTATTATTGTGATGGTAACCACACCATTCAATTATTTTTTTTTAAATAATAGTGTTTACATTTGGAAGAGGAATAGCTTCATCATTGGTATCATCACTCAAATCATTTAAAATGGTTTTTATAACACCACTCTGTCTGATAATATCATATTCTACTTCAAAAATATCACCATCACTACTTTGCAGTTTTATGATTGAATAAGGAGGAGGAGGAGGAGGAGGAGGAGGAGGATGTGGTAGAGAGGAATAAGAACTTGTTGCCATTATTTATTTCAGACTTTCTTGACTCAGTTGTAGAAGAGAAATACCCCAAATGAGGGATTTCATAAAATCTGAGGGTTGAAATGAATCGTGTTGTAGTTCTTGGTTGATCGGTAAATGCTTTGAGTTAAAGACTGCAATAGAAAATGTATTTTCATTAAGATGAGACTTGGGAAAATATTGAATGATATAATGAGAACCGAGAAGTTTTAAACTTGCTTCTTTATCATTAAGATATTTTTTACTTTTATTTACTAATTGATGTGGATCCCACTTACCCTTTAGATTTTTAGATTGAAGCTGAGAGGAAGGTATCACCAATATGGGTTCTAAGAGCAAAAAGAGAATAGATGACCAATGATAAGCTACTACTAAACCACTGTCAGCAAGACTGAAGATACTAATAGGGTGGGGTAAATTGAAAACAGGTGGTATTTTAGGTTTTAGCATTGTAGTTGCAATCCAACCTGGATTGGTAACAATTTCAGAAAAATTAGAAATCGAGGTTGGAATAACCCAAGTGCATGGCAAATCACTGGTGAAAAATGAGAAAGATACTAACCCTTTCTTTTTTTTCAAAATATCATAACCTAAGAGCAAGAGTCCTGGTAATTGGCGTAGTCGGCATCTTCCTGCTATATATTCATTATGATTATGGTTTTTATCATTAGAGAGTGAATTATATATTTGGCTACAATATTTGAGAAACATGGTAACAATTTGATAAAATTCTTTATTGTCATGTAGTGGAAGGTAATAATATTCATCAAATTTTGAATTATTCTCTGAGGAATTATTAATACTCCACGACCAACTTTCATAGGAAAAAGGCATATAACTGAAAGCACATTCTTTTAAGGAATTAACTTCTTTTTGACATATAAACATTCTCTATTTTTTTAATATTTTTTTTTATATTGCTGATCTTTAGGTAACAAAATAACAAATAAAACACCTATATATTTTATTATGTTATATTTATAACAATTACAAAATTGACTAAAAATATTGACTAAAAATAGAATATATAACTAACTACATACATAATGAATCAAGTAACCCTAAACAAAACCATGAACACTCTGACATTGTTTGTTTTTTAATATCTTTAACTATTTTCAAAATAATTATTTTTTCTTCTTCTGTATAATTAGCAAGTGTTTTTTTAGAGAACTTGGCTAAATTTCTAAGGGAAACAACATTTATTTGACCATTATATTTATGGTTACATTTATATACCATCTCATTAAGTAAACTCATATAAAGCCAAGAATTAGACATTTCTTGTTTAATACCATTTACAATTTGAGGATAATACTTAATCTCTTTTTTGTGGTCGTTTATAAATTGAAAACTGGATGCATGCCAAGACATTTTATGTAGATTCTGTAGTGTGTAAGCTAAAGATGCTACAAGTGATAATTTATTTAATTCATATGCACCAATAATATTGGGGTGTAAGAAAAAATAATCTAGTTCGTTACTCATCTTTTGATAAATTTCTTGGCATAGATGTCGTTGGTAACTTATCATTTCAAAATGTATTTGAATTTTGACTTTATTCCATAAAAAATGGGTAAATTCCTCAACCTTAATATAAACTTTTTTATCCGTTTCAATTGTTTGGTCTTTTATACGAGGAATAAATTTTAAATCAGTATTATTTATATATTTTTCTTTAATGGCTTTTGTTAACAACAAATCTTCAATTTCTTTTTGGACATAAGTTGGAATAAGTGGGGTAGCACATAACTCCCATACCATATCTCTAATACACATATCAAAATTGATCATTGAAGAATATTTGTTCATAAATCTATCCTTTAATTCTGGTGTAAGAAACATAGAAGTAAAATTATCTATTTCAGAATTAGGTATTATTTCAAATATTTCAACCATTTTTGTTACTTATTCTTCAGCTCCTCTTTGTGTTAATGGTTCATATACATACTTCTTTTATACTATATACTACTACCCATCTAATAATGTAAATATACTACTACCCATCTAATAATGTAAATCTCTATGACTTTCAAAATATCCAATTTCTCATATAAATTAATTATCCCATATAATATTTAGGATCTTAATTCTTTTTTCTCTTGTTCCAAAATATACAATTTCTCATTTATATTATTCAATAACGTATTTATTTTCTTAATGTTTTGTTCTCTATTACTTTCCATAACAATATCCAATCTTTCATTTATAAAATTCAACCTGTTATTTAGGATATTAATTCTTCCGTCTACAATAGCAAATTGTCTTGATATAACTTTATCATGTAAACAACAACACCCAATATATTTTTCTTTTACTTGGATATTTTTGGGATTAATCTTTTCTATAAAATTTCCAGATTTTGGTTTAGCTTCTTCATTTACCTCTTGATTTTGTTCTTCTTTAGAAAACGTCCGTTTTCGCTTCTTCCCACCTTCTTGGGACGTCTGTCGGTCTTCAATGGGGCCTCCTGTCCTTCTTAAGTTGGTTACACTTTTCCGGGGCTCTAGATTTTGTTCTTTAGAAGACTTCTTCCTGTCTTCTTGGGACGTCTGTCGGTCTTCAATGGGGCCTCCTGTCCTTCTTAAGTTGGTTACACTTTTCCGGGGCTCTAGATTTTGTTCTTTAGAAGACTTCTTCCTGTCTTCTTGGGACGTCTGTCGGTCTTCAATGGGGCCTCCTGTCCTTCTTAAGTTGGTTACACTTTTCCGGGGCTCTAGATTTTGTTCTTTAGAAGACTTCTTCCCGTCTTCTTGGGCCGTCTGTCGGTCTTCAATGGGGCCTTCTGTCCTTCTTAAGTTGGTTACACTTTTCCGGGGCTCTAGATTTTGTACTTTAGAAGACTTCTTCCCGTCTTCTTGGGCCGTCTGTCGGTCTTCAATGGGGCCTCCTGTCCTTCTTAAGTTGGTTACACTTTTCCGGGGCTCTAGATTTTGTTCTTTAGAAGACTTCTTCAAAACAAAGTTTTTTTTTTTAAATTTGTCCATTTTCACATGTTTCTTCTGGAGGTGGTTATTATTTCATTCACCCGATGATTCTGGAAATGAAGCATTAATTTAAAAATATAATTTATATATTTTTATCTCAACTATTATATAAGAACTTACAAAAGCTTATTTTTTATACAATATTATGGGTCTTCATTTCTTCAACATATGTTTAACTAATACCAAGATAATGTTAACTGTTCAAAATGACAAAGAGCTAAATCAATATTTAAAGAAATTCTTTCCTTCAGGTCTTAGCCATTTAAAATATATTGGGATTGATGGTTCAGTTTTTTTCCATGCACATACCATAAAAGGGAAACAAGTTGGAACAATTGATATCAATGCTACAGCCCAAAAAGTATGTAATATAATTTGTGCCTATTGTGATATTCTCATGAATTTACTAAGTAACAATAACACCGATGATGATGCAACCTGTCCTCTTAAAAAGAACGTCAACATTTGCCGTTTGACTCTACGGCTGTTTTTGGACGTTATTTTGTGTAAAACTACGTCTATTATCGCTTCCATGGACTATCTCTTGTTATACAATGAAATACCACACTCTTATTATTCTATAACTCACTGACTATGCTCTGATATTTGTTCTTCAAGTAAAAATATATATATTTTTGCCTTAATTAGGCCATAGTCCAGAAAATTCCAGCCTATCGATCTTTATATTTAGGAAAACATCTAATAAATTTGGAAATGAATTTTTTGTTCGCCGACAGTTGCCTGTTACTATTTAACCCTCCATGCTTTAATGTCGCTGGTCATTGTGACTTTCCCAGGATTTATATATGTTTTGTTGTAGCATTTAGTCAGACTACAGTAATTTAACTAATGGGAAACCTCTATAGTTGTCGTAAATTAATAATAATCATTTATCAAATAATAAATTAGCAAACATATGCAACATTTTATGTTACGACTTTTCGGGTAGGCCGTTCTGTTTGTTTACAACCCCAATGGTTCAAAATACACAATACTTTTAATATATAAGTGACTAAGTATGCTCTAATATATGGTCCTCAATGAAAATTATCGTTTTTTTTTTGTTAATTTGTCCATAATGAATAAGATTCCTTACTGTTGATCTTTATATTAAGAAAAACATCTAAACAAATTGGTATTGTGTTTTCGTTCAGATAAAGTTTCCAGATACTATTTCCTAGTTATCAATTAATGTAGGTGGTTATTTTAATTCGCGGCTACCAGGGGCTTTCTCCCATTATACAATATAAATGTACTCACTAACTATTCTCTGGTATCTGTTCTTCAAGTAAAATTACCTATTTTTTTGTTTAATTAGTCCATAATTCATAAAATTCCTTCAGGTCGATCTTTATATTTAGAAAAACATCTAATCAATTTGGAATTTAATTTTTCGTTCACCTACAGTTACCTGCTATTATTTCATTGTCATATTTTATGTCGCTGGTCATTACAATTTTCCAAGAATTTAAACAGCTAAATAGCAATTAGCATCTTGTTAGAGTACAGGAATTTACCTATGGAGAACCTCGATAGCTGCCGAATATTATTAATGATTATATATGGAATTTAAAATAATGAATTATATACTATTTCTTATGTTACGTCTTTGGCGGGTAGGCGGTTCTGCGGGTTTACAACCGAATTGTTTAAAAATCACACTATTTTAAATGTATGAGTCACTAGTATGCTCTGATATATGTTCTGCAATGAAAATAAAGATTGTTTTGTTGTTAATTACTCCATAAATGTGTAATGTGTTAATTCAGTCTAAAATCTTTTTGCAACGTTTATATGCGATATACGTAGCTGGAAACTACCTAATATTTAAAAATAATAGTTACAACATTCTATTAATATATAATGTTGAAATAAATATCACACAAAGTCTGTATATCTGTTTTTAGATGTCTTATAAATCTTCTTTTAAAATAGTATTGATGATTTTTATGAATCTTGAGTAAAAATTATGTTAATTATTATTAATCTAATTGTTATTATTTTAAGTAAAAGAATTGCAAGTATTCGCATAACCACGGGATCTCTGTTTGTGTATGAATGCACGGATTTGTTTTTGTTATGAGAGGGACGCCTTAGAAAGCATGGTGTAGGCCACCTGTGGCTCGCATCCGATCCCACGATCGTCGTCGCCCCTAAATCAACACAACAGGTATTTAGTATTTACGATTATAATAAGTAATATTTCTTTTATAATAATATTGCAGCAGGTGGTGTAGTGGTAGGACACTCGCCTGGCGTTCCGCGAGCGCTATGTCATGGGTTCGTATCCTGGCCGGGGAGGATTTACTGGGCGCAATTCCTTAACTGTAGCCTCTGTTTAACGCAACAGTAAAATGTGTACTTGGATGAAAAAACGATTCTTCGCGGCGGGGATCGTATTCCAGGGACCTGCCCGAAACGCTACTCGTACTAGTAGCTGTACAAGAATGTAACAACTCTTGTATATATCTCAGGTTAGGGGCTAGGCATTTACACTCTTAGGTCAGCAAACTAGCTAGAAGGTTAGACTATTAGACTCCACTGGTCAATCGGGGCCCTGCATGACTCAGCTTATCCTAACCTAGCCCAGCTTAAACCATCTTAGCATAGTTCATTCTAGCTGTGCATAGTGCTTGCACAGCCTTGCTTATCCTAGTTTACCTCTTCCTAGCCTACCGTAGCCAAGCCTATCCCAGTATACCCTTACCTAGTCTTGCCTAGCCTAACCCTGCCTTGCTTTTAAACATGACCAGTCCTTCCTACCCTAGCCAAGCCCTGACCAGCTTAGCCAAGCCAATCCCTGCCTAGATTTAGCATAGCCTTGCCTTTTTATTAATATATAGAGGGTACCACCTCTGGTTGAGTTTGTAGGAACCCTCCACTTATAGGGTTGAGGGTTCCATATATATATATATATAATATATATATATATATATATATATATATATATATATATATATATATATATATATAATATGTATGTCGACATATATATTATATATATATAAATATATAATATATATTTTTTTTTTTTTTTTTTTTTTTTTTTAAAGTTTGTGAGGGTACCACCTCTGGTGCCAATGTGGGGACCCATAGCCTCGGAGAAGAAAATAAAAAGTATTCAGAGGAGACCTTGTGGTTTCTCACTGAACACTAATATTATCTTCTCCTACCACCCCCATTCTTTTGTATGTACACATATATATTTACTTTATTTGAACTTTGTTACAAAAAAGGAGTTACATATGGGTTACAAAGATGGTTGTCATAGGTTGTCGAGTTCCTCCAGCTCCTCAGATGGCGGGCAGGAACCCTGGATGCAGTGCGCATTTCCCCTCTGTATCGCCACACTGAGGCGCTGGAAAAGAAAGCTTGCAGCTCTCGGGTCCCTTGTTGTTTCAATGAGCCTAGAACCCAGTTCCTTCAAAAAACTGGTAGCACTTTTACCCCAGGCGCCGAGCGTCTCAGAAGCAATGGGGACAAAATTGTAGTGGTGATCCAGTTCTCTACACTTACGGGATTTGGCTGCTTCCCTGTGTGTGGCAGCGCCACCTGGTTGTGCAACACTGAGGTTAATGTAGGTGTTAGCCAGGGTTGATACGCACGTGTAGTCCCATACCAACTGCTTGCCATTCTTCCAGGGGTTCACTGTGATACCATCCAGGCGACCAATAAGAGCATCAGAGTTACGGGGCGTTAGGTAATGGGGCTCTCTTTCAGCTGGGCATCCAGCTGTGGTGAGGCTCCTCTTGATGGTGTCGTTAACTTCACTGTGCCTCGAGTGCCATCCCCCTGTGCTTTGGCAGAGTAGGCCATGGTGGCCGTACCTGTCAGCCACCACCTCGCCGCAAATACACCTATATCTGGTGTGGATTGGGGCAGCAAGGCGGAGGGCCACAGCAATTCGGAGGGCGTGTGGTGTGAGACGCGTGCCAGTTGCCGACATTGGGGTTGCTAACAGGAAATCCCCTGCATGTGGTGCTGCTACTGCTGTGAGGCGAGCAATGTCGTGTTGTGTTGTTGCAGCACCCAGGCACTCTGCAGCAACTTGGTCTACAATGGGACCATCCCAGCTGGATTGCTTGTGGGATTTTGGGGATGGTGGTTGAGGTGATTGGCCTGCACGAGAGGCCCACTCTGTGGCACAGCGTGTAAAATTGGGATCATGTACACCTGCCAGCTGATGTAAGTGGGCAGGTAGAATTTCCTTCACAAGGTCGTCGGATGCTGATAAGGAGGACAGGAAGGCTGGAACAGCGATTTGCGTTGCTGTTCGAACTCCGAGGCCCCCAAGTCTTACGGGAAGAGAGGCTTGTTTCCACTGTAGGTCATCGAGAGAGAGGTTAAGGGCTTTTTCTAGCATTGATTTCAGTAACCGGTCATACTCACTTAGTTTTTGGCTACTGTAAGATGGTGAACACCTCAGAAAGTAGGTTAACCTGGGGAGGGACAGACATCTGGTGATGAGGTAGAATGCATCATGAGCATCAATATCCTCAATCCTCCCATCCATCCTTATATATATAATATATATGTCGTACCTAGTAGCCAGAACGCACTTCTCGGCCTACTATGCAAGGCCTGATTTGCCTAATAAGCCAAGTTTTCCTGAATTATTATATTTTCTCAATTTTTTTTCTTATGAGATGATAAAGCTAATCATTTCATTATGTATGAGGTCAATATTTTTTTATTGGAGTTAAAATTAACGTAGATATATGACCGAACCAACCCTACCTAACCTAACCTATCTTTATAGGTTAGGTTAGGTTAGGTAGCCGAAAAAGGTAGGTTAGGTTAGGTTAGGTAGGTTAGGTAGTCGAAAAACAATTAATTCCTGAAAACTTGGCTTATTAGGCAAATCAGGCCTTGCATAGTAGGCTGAGAAGTGCGTTCTGGCTATTAGGTACGACATATATATATATATATATATATATATATATATATATATATATATATATATATATATATATATATATATATATATATATATATATATATATATATATATATGTGTGTGTGTGTGTGTACTCACCTAGTTGTGCTTGCGGTGGTTGAGCTCTGGCTCTTTGTCCCGTATGTATGTATTCATATATATATATATATATATATATATATATATATATATATATATATATATATATATATATATATATATATATATATATATATATATATATATATATATATATATATATATAATATTTTATATATCCTGCCTGAAATGCTGCGTGTACTAGTGGCTTTACAAGATAGTTCTTATAAAGATAGCATTTTGTGGTTATTCTCTATATCTGGTTCACCTAACACTAAATAAGTACCTGGGAGTTAGACAGCTGCTATGGGCTGCTTCCTAGGGATGTGTGTGTGTGTTTGTATTCATGTTGAATTTTACAAAGTAGGAAGAGATGTTTGTAAAAAAAAAAAATCAAATATTTTTGAGAGTATAAGTAGATTTGATATTTTTCTTTAATTGTTTATGTCTGCTGTCTCGCCTCCTTTATAAAATGGCATCATTCTTGCTTTTTTAAGGATATCAGGAAAAGTAAGGAACTCCAGAGATTTGTTGACTCCTTCCTAGTGTTGCCTAGCCCAGCCCAGCCTAGACAAGGCAGGCTGGGCATCCTAGCCTCACGCAGCTTAGCCCCCACCTACATGTAGCATCCCAGTCCATCCTAAGTGATCATTACCTTACTGGCTGTGTTTTCTCTTCAGCCCTGAATGTAATGTGGTGGAACATAAGCAGATACATATCAGGTCTTAGAGAATCTGTACTTCATACATTTCTTAATAATGTCTCACAAATATTTAAATAATTAAAAAAAAATTGTATAATAACTTCATATTATTCTTGCAATTTATTTTTGCATTTTTTTTATACAAAATTTACATTTTAAAAGATTACCTCTATTTTTAGATTGATGACTTGAAGACTACAGTGCCATCCACAGCAAATCATGGTCTTAAAATATCTCCTAGCAATGACGAGACCAATTTTCACAGAGATCAAATTTTTGCTAAGCAGTAGTCACAGGTAAATATATATTATATATATAATATTATATATATAAAATTAACTACTTCATTGCTCAAAGCACCTTTAGACATTCTGAGAGTTGTGCTATTTTATTAATTAATTAATTAGGCTATATTTTAATGTTTTGCAATGTTTTCATTACTTTTTTTGTTTGAAATATAAATTGTTGAGTTTTGAAACATTTTGACATTAACTATACCTGAATATTTATAAACAAAAAAATACCAGAACTATGTCCTTGACAATTGCACTAAGAAGTCTTTGCCAAAATCAGGTGCTCAGTGCAGTAGTTAAAAACTTAAAAGTTGTACCACCTCTGGTGCAAGATTAGGGACCCATAGCCTCAGAGAAGAAAATAGAGAGTACTCAGAGAAGGCCTTGAATAATAGGCAGGCTGTTTGTGTGTGTTTCGACGGTAAGCTTGCTGACACCAAATGTAGTTACCTAAGTGTAGTTACAGGATTAGAGCTACGCTCGTGGTGTCTCGTCTACCCAGCACTCTTTGTCACATAATGCTTTGAAACTACTGACGGTCTTGGCCGCCACCACCTTCTCACTTAACTTGTTCCAACCGTGTACCACTCTGTATGCGAAAGGAAATTTTTTTATATTTCTTTGGCATCTTTGTTTAGTTAGTTTAAATCTATGACCTTTTGTTCTTGAAGTTCCAGGTCTCGGGAAATCTTCCCTATCGATTTTATCAATTCCTGTTACTATTTTCTACATAGTGATTTTATCACCTCTTTTTGTTGTCTTCTAGTTTTGGCATATATAATGCCTCTGACCTCTCCACATAGCTCTTGCCCTTTAGTTCTGGGAGCCACTTAGTAGCATGTCATTGCACCTTTTCCAGTTTGTTGATGTGCTTAAGATATGGGCACCACACAACCGCTGCATATTCTAGCCTTGGCCGAACAAAACTCGTGAAAAATTTCTTTAGTATTTCGCCATCCATGTATTTAAACGAAATTCTGAAGTTAGAAAGTGTGGCATAGGCTCCTCACACAACGTTCTTTATGTGGGCCTCAAGTGATAGTTTTCTATCTAGAATCAACCCTAGACCTCTTTCTTTTATCGGAATTATATAAAGATTTCTCACATAATTTGTAGGTTGTGTGGGATCTATGTTCTATTCCACATTCCATAACATGGCATTTATTCACATTAAATTTCATTTGCCAAGTGGTGCTCCATATACTTATTTTGTCCAGGTCTTCTTGAAGGGCATGACAATCATCTAAATTTCTTATCCATCCCATTATCTTAGCATCATCAGCAAACATGTTTATATAATTCTGTATTCCTACTGGTAGATCATTTATGTAGACAATGAACATTTCTGGTGCATGTACTGTGGTACTCCACTTGTGACACTTCTCCAGTCCGATTGCCTCTGATTACTGCCCTCATTTTTCTATCAGTCAGAAAATTTTTCATCCATGTTAGAAGCTTACCTGTCACCCATCCAAAATTTTCTAGTTTCCAGAACAACCTCTTATGTGGAACTCTGTCGAAAGCCTTTTTTATGTCTAGATAGATGCAGTCGACCCAACTACCTTTTTCCTTTAAAATCTCTGTGGCTCAATCATAGAAACTGAGTAAATTCGATACACAGGATCTTCCAAGATCGAAATTATATAATTTCTCTCCAGGTGTTCTACCCATTTAGTTTTTATTATTTTTTTTTTTTTCAATCTTTTCACTGTTACACTTGTCAATGATTCAGGTCTATAACTGAGAGGGGTGGGGTCTTCCCTGTTGCCACTTTTGTAGATTGGAACTATGTTAGCCTTTTTCCACATGTTTGCTATGACTCCTGTACACAGGGATGCCTGAAAGATCAGGTGAAGTGAAAGGCTGAGCTCAGATGCACATTCTCTCAGAACCCATGGTGAAACTTCATCTGGACCAACTGCTTTGTTCTTACTTAGCTCCTTTAGCATATTTTCCAATTCATCTCTAGACACCTCTATACGCTCTATGATGTTCTCAGAAATTCTTATTGTGTCTGGTTCTCTTAAGATTTCATTTTGTATAAACACACTTTGGAACTTTTGGTTTAATGTTTCACACATTGCATTATCATTTTCTGTGAATCTGTTTCCTATTTTCAACCTCTGGATATTATCCTTTACCTGCAATTTGTTGTTTATGAATTTGTAGAATAGGCCCAGTTCTGTTTTACATTTATCCATTATCCCTTTTTTAAAAATTTCTTTCTGCCTCTCCCCTTACTGCTGTATAGTTGTTTCTCGCATCTTTGTATCGCTGGTATGATTGGGGGTTTGGCTTCTTTCTATGTTGATACCTGCTTGATGGGGTTCTGCTCTTCTACTCCCCAAGCCCGGCCCGAGGCCAGGCTCGACTTGTGAGAGTTTGGTCCACCAGGCAGTTGCTTGGAGCGGCCCGCAGGGCCACATACCCACCACAGCCTGGCTGATCCGGAACTTCTCTTAGAAAACAGTCCAGTTTTCTCCTGAAGATGTCCACGGTTGTTCCGGCAATATTTCTTATAGTCGCTGGGAGGACGTTGAACAACCGCAGACCTCTGATGTTTATACAGTGCTCTCTGATTGTGCCTGTGGCACCTCTGCTCTTCATTGGTTCAATCTTGCATTTTTTTCCATATCGTTCACTCCAGTACGTTGTTATTTTACTGTGTAGATTTGGGACCTGGCCCTCCAGTATCTTCCATGTGTATATTATTTGGTATCTCTCTCGTCTCCTTTCTAGAGAGTACATTTGGAGAGCTTTGAGACGATCCCAATAATTTAGGTGTTTTATCTCGTCTATGCGTGCCGTATATGTTCTCTGTATTCCCTCTATTTCAGCAATCTCTCCTGCTCTGAAGGGGGAAGTGAATACTGAGCAGTACTCGAGACGGGACAACATAAGTGACTTGAAGAGTACAACCATTGTGATGGGATCCCTGGATTTGAAAGTTCTCATAATCCATCCGATCATTTTTCTGGCTGACGCAATATTTGCTTGGTTATGCTCCCTAAACATTAGATCGTCGGACATCATTATTCCCAAATCCTTGACATGCTGTTTTTCTACTAAGGGAAGATTCGATTGTGTTTTGTACCCTGTATTATGTTTCAGATCCTCATTTTTGCCATACCTGAAATTTATCACTGTTAAACATCATGTTATTTTCTGCTGCCCAATCGAAAACTTTGTTGACATCTGCTTGTAGTTTTTCAATGTCTTTCATTCCATTTTTGTGTCTTTTGGTCTGTGGCCCTCTCTCAATTTCTGTTGAACCAATCCTGTTTTCTGGCCCTGCATCTCTGTTTTGGTATGAATGTTTGTGTGCCTTCATTGTATATTTTGCAAAATTTGACATACATTTAATTTACTTCCCTGTCTAGCAACAAGTCTGCCTAATTACTTATTAAAAAAAATTTGAAGTTCCCCATAGTGACCTCTCTCTCTTGAAATCAAGTTTATCAACTGTTTCAATGTCCCCATTTTCTGTGTGTGTGTGTTTGGAGGCTAAGCTTGCTGATACCATGTGTGTGTGTGTTTGGAGGCTAAGCTTGCTGATACCATGTGTGTGTGTGTGTGTGTGTTTGGAGGCTAAGCTTGCTGATACCATGTGTGTGTCTGTGTTTGGAGGCTAAGCTTGCTGATACCATGTATGTGTGTGTGTGTGTGTGTGTGTTTGGAGGCTAAGCTTGCTGATACCGTTTGTGTGTGTGAGTGTGTGTTTAGAGGCTAAGCTTGATGATACCATGTGTGTATTTGGAGGCTAAGCTTGCTGATACCATGTGTGTGTGTGTGTTTGGAGGCTAAGCTTGCTGATACCATGTGTGTGTGTGTGTTTGGAGGCTAAGTTTGCTGATACCATGTGTGTGTGTGTGTTTGGAGGCTAAGTTTGCTGATACCATGTGTGTGTGTGTGTGTGTGTGTGTTTGGAGGCTAAGTTTGCTGATACCATGTGTGTGTGTGTGTTTGGAGGCTAAGTTTGCTAACACCGTGTGTGTGTACTCACCTGTTTAAATAATAGGGGTGTGTACCACCTCTGGTGCAATTGTAGGGACTCACAGCCTTGAAGAAAATAAAGAGTATTCAGAAAAGACCTTGTGGATTCTCACTGAACACTAATCTTTTCTTCTCCTATCACCCCTCTTATTTTGTTTTATGCTGTATTCTATTATATATCATATAAATACATAGCCAAATGGCAATATTTATTATGTCTATACAAAAAGAAGACATCCACTTTATTTTTTTTCTCTCCTTTGTTTCTATGTGGATTTTGTTGTGACTAATGATTCTCCTCCTTCCCATCAACAGGTCTTCCTCACTGGGCTTGCTCGGCTTTTGTGTTACTGTGAGGGTGCCATCATCGTTTACCCTTCAAGACTGACTCATGCTGGCATTGCATTTGTGGACTTCCCTTCACAGTAAACAGTCCTTCTCCATATGGTGATTGTCCAGGGCAAGCAGGGTGTGACTGCCATCTTGGAGAAGCAGGGTCTTTTAATATGAAGAATCTTCCGTCTTCTCTACTTACGCCAGCTTGTGCCGGCCTTGCATTCTTGTTACTTCATGGCCCTTGGGCCTTTTTTATTTATTTTACATAATAAATTTTTTTATTAATACCCGTGTTTCACAAGAGATCCTTAACATTTTAAGCACCAATTGTATTGACTAATGTACGTCTTGTAACCTTTAAGACATAAATAGACAAGACATAGATAAATGAGTGAATAATACTGAGTGACTAGGTTAGGGCGAGGAACATAGTACAGTGTCTGGCTTTGGAAGAATGCCTACTGTTTTAGAAACCTTATTGCCATGATCATAATCGTATGGGTTAAAAAGCATTTGTTGTCACTCCTACACTGTGGCTTGTTGAGCTTGAAACCTTTGCTCCTTGTTTGTGTTACATCTGACCTTTTGAAGAAATTGTATGAATCAATATCCTCCAAATTGTTCAGTATTTTAAAGGTTTCGCTCTATTACTCTCTCATTTGCATATATCTAAGCATATAGATTAGATATAGATTTAGATTAGATTTTTTATTCAGGTAAAGGTACATACATTGCAGATGAGTTACAAAGGGAAAGACATTGACTAGAGTTCACTAGCTCTATTGGAAGAGAAACGTCTGCAAGACAAGTGTGGGCAAAAATTAAGGTAGCAGCGGCTCACAACGACCCCCAACGGCTTCATTTTGTATCTTCTCCAACTTGCCCATCCTACCTTTACCAAAACAAGAAATGACAGGTGCAGCATAATCAATAAGAAATCTTACAGTACTCAAGTACATCATTCGTAGCACTTGGACTCCCACTCCTTTCCACAGCATGCCAAGGCCTTCAGAGGTTGTAATCTCTTCCGACATTGACTCAACAGTCTGTTCATCTCAGTTTCCAAACTCTCATAGGTATATCCAACATATATGCCTAAATATTTATATATATTAACTCTCTATATTTTTACCGTTTATTTCCAATATAATGGGCCTCCGACTTCTACATTCAAACTTTAGTTTTGTCTTCGTTAACCACTAGTCCCATGTGGTGACACTGGTTTCCGAAATTGTGCAACACTGTTTGAATCTTTGAAATATCTTTGCCCTGAAACAAAATATCATCAGCATATATGATCGGAGTTACCCAATTTGAGTATTTCTCAGATGCTATCTTATTCATTAGTACATTAAACAGGGTGAGACTCAACACTCCTCCCTGAGGTGTGCAGAGTTCTTGACCTTGATACCTTGAACCATACAACCTTGATACCACACCTGAGCCTTCCTTTCCTGAAGATAATCCCCTATCCAGCGCAATAATCTCCCTTCAACACCAAGACCAGCTAGTTCATATAAAATAACCTCTTTGTTGGCTTTATCAAAAGCTCCTTGTAAATCAATAAAAATTCTATAATAATCATTACCATTAGCTAGACATTTAATAATACAGTCAGAGGTACTTTTTCCTCTGAGGAACCCGAAAAATTATTAGACAGCTGATCACCTATTATATACAAAAGTTTATTTAAAATGATCCTCTCCATCATTTTACAAAAACACGAGGTTAAGACACAGGTCTGTACTCTCCATTGGCTTTAGGGATAAGGATGATCATAGTTCTTTTTCATTTACTGGGAATTCTGCCCTCTTTATAACTAATATTAAAGAGGTCTAACAGCGGGCTTCTCGTCATAATGGCAAGTTCATTAAGTATTTCATAAGTTACTCCATCCTCCCCAGGGGGCGGTAGATTTCCCAACTTTAATCGCCGTTATTAGTTCTTCTCTGGTAATACCTGTGCAAGTGACATCACCACTGTTACCTGCTGTAAGTATAAAATCCTTTCTTAGATCTTTCCAAGAATCAAACGACTCTCTCGTTACAGCGGGTAATTAAATGAACTAAGTTTGGCAGCTTCCGCCCATTTATTTACGAGACCTTTTGCAATTTCTTACTGGTCAGGATGTGCAACAAAATTATGCTTTTTACCCCTTATTTCATTTATGTCTTGCCAGATTTCCTTCAAGTTTGTTACTCCTAACTTTCTCTGCAAACTCCTGCCAATACTTGCTCCAAATTTCCTTTCTCTTCTCTGCACACTTTTATGGGGGGATGCTTTTCTATACCAGATGTTTTCCGGTTCAATGTTGCATTAAATACATCTACCTCCTTAATTAAATCTTAATAAAATGCTTCTGCCGAAACTGGCTTATAAGTATCATACCAAGACTTGATATGACCAACAAGACCCCTTAATTCTCCCTTATTAAACTTTAAGCTTTTCCTCTGAACGCAGGCATGCTTTTTATCTAGTTTAAGCTGTATTTGTAATGCAAAATCTCTTAGCATTTCATCCACAGTAAGACAATTCTCCTCTATGCCCTCAGCATTTATCAAACAAGCATAATCTAATCTCCCTCCCCTCAGATGAGTAGGAGAGGGCTCGCCCAGCAGTTGAACATCTTCATGTTCAACATGTTCATCTTCATGTTCAGATTGTTACCATCCCTATCCCCAGTTTCCTGGAGTGCTGCTATGTTAATATTCTCTCTAAGAGTATAATAGTGTACATCCACCGCTCTAGTTTTTAATCCATTAACGTTCCAAGATAATATTATCAATCTACTTTTATCCATGAACTCCGTAATATTTTTTCTTTCTCCTCACTTGCACAACTACTACTAACATCGAAGGTAATAGTATTCATATCTATTTTCTTTGTTATTTCTGTATACCTTTTTACTTTAACGAAGGTACCCCCCAGGTGTAGGGAGGAATGATCTTTTCCAGGTATATTTTGAAAATCAGCATCGTTTTGCCACGTACCGCTTCGGTGGGTAGGCGGTTCCATGAGTTAATAACTCTGTGGGTGAAAAAGTATCTCCTGTAACTGGTAACTGGCTATTCAGACGAAGGACTTAGGGTAGATGTAGTTTACATGGACCTGAACAACAGTCGTAGTCTGCTGTCTGCTCTGTGTCGAGGCTGTAGCGTCTTGGGTCGATTAGAACTGTACACGCCGAGTGCTACATTCTTGACTGGAGATTGTACTGTGTGCTATTCGATTGATTGATGAAGATTAAGCCACCCAAGAGGTGACACGGGCATGAATACCCCGTAAGTGGTGGCCCTTTTGAGCCATTACCAGTATCAAGAGCTGATACTGGAGATCTGTGGAGGTGCGACAGCACCCCTGCGTGACGGGAGATGTCTCCCGTGTGGTGTGTGCTATTCTGATTTATTTATAAAGATTAAGCCACCCAAGAGGTGGCACGGGCATGAATAGCCCGTAATGTGCTATTCTCAAGTCGCTTGCTTATGTACGGTGACGACACCTCACAGTAAGATATAGAAGGGTGGAAAACCGTTACCTGTAAATAGGGATAGGATTAATGCTTGTGTAATTAGTTATGCCATTATGATGATGAGATAATGGAGTATAAGGATTACTCGATCACTACATCACCTTCAACTATTACTAGGGGAACTATTCCATGGTCCAGCGATTTTCTGAAAAGGAGTTTCACTGGCAAGCATAGTGAATTAAGAGCATAAGAACAAAGGTAACTGCAGAAGGCCTATTGGCCCATACGAGGCAGCTCCTATCTATAACCACCCAAACCCACTCATATACATGTCCAACCCACGCTTGAAACAATCGAGGGACCCCACCTCCACCACGTTACGCGGTAATTGGTTCCACAAATCAACAACCCTGTTGCCAAACCAGTATTTACCCAAGTCTTTCCTAAATCTAAACTTATCCAATTTATACCCATTGTTTTGTGTTCTGTCATGTGTTGATACTTTTAATACCCTACTAATATCCCCTTTGTTATGTCCATTCATCCACTTGTAAACCTCTGTCATATCACCCCTAACTCTTCGCTTTTCCAGTGAATGCAATTTAAGCTTTGTTAATCTTTCTTCATATAAAAGATTTCTATTTTGGGGAATTAACTTAGTCACCCTACTCTAGACACGTTCAAGTGAATTTATATTCATTCTATAATATGGCGACCAAAACTGAACTGCATAATGTAAATGGGGCCTAACCAGAGCAAGATATAGCTGAAGAACCACACCAGGTGTCTTGTTACTAACACTTCGATTAATAAATCCCAGTGTCCTATTTGCCTTATTACGAACATTCATGCATTGATCCTTTTGTTTTAAATTCTTACTAATCATAACTCCCAGATCCCTTTCACAATCCGACTTCGCAATCTCAACACCATCTAGCTCGTATCTTGTAACTATCATCATTACCTAGTCTCAAAACTTTACATTTATCAGCATTAAACTGCATCTGTCAATCTTTTGACCATTTCAAAACCCTATTTAGATCAACTTGAAGTGATAGTGAGTCTTCTTCCGTGTTAATTTCCCTACCTATTTTTGTATCATCTGCAAATTTGCAAATGTTGCTACTTAACATAAGAACACAAGAACAAAGGCAACTGCAGAAGGCCCACCGGCCCATACGAGGCAGCTCCTACCTACAACCACCCAATTAATTTGCCAGTTCCTTTACGACTTGGGACTTAAATCCATTTACACTTTGGGCTTCTGAGTCTTTTAGTTTGTCAATGCTCTTCCTGATTGTGTCGAGTGTAATTGGTATTTCTCTTAATTCATTCTCCTTACCTCCGACAAACATTTGTGTTGGTGATGGGATGTCATTCAAGCTTTCTAGTGTGAACACTGATGTTAGGTATTCATTGAGAGTTTGCCGCCCTTTTATGATACAACTTAAAATTGTTAGTCTCATCTTTTATGGGTCCTACGGAGTCAGTTCTTTGTTTGGGTTTTACTTCGTATATACTTGCCCGAAACGCTATGCGTATTAGTGGCTTTAGGTATTGTATTTTAAATTTTAAAATTTTGCCCCGAGGTGCGAGTTTATTGGGAGTACTTAGCTGTATCATTAGCAAGGTAATTAACTATAGTTTGCTGTCCTCCGTCCTTTAACAAATCCATTGACCCCTCCCCTAACCTGCCTATTTTGTGCAATAGTCGGTTTAGGATGATCCTTTCAAGCATCTTCCAAGTGCATTACATGAGACTGATAGGTCTATAATTGCCAGGGTCATTGGGTTTCGGTATTGGGACCATTATTGCATGTTTCCATTGTGTGGGCAACACTCCACATAGGAATGACTTGTTAAACAGGTGGAGTAGTGGATTGCCAGACACTTCACACAGTGCATTGAGTATGTCGTAGGTGACGCCATCTTCACCAGGTGCTGTACTTTTACCCTTTTCATAGCCCCCTTTACTTCCTTGGCTGTAATTGGTTCCCCATACTCGTCATCACTAGATTGTGCTCTTGTTATCCTAATCCTTTTGTCATTTTGTCGGAGGAGCTGTTCCCTGCTTACTTCTGCAGGGAGGGAGGAGGATGATGCTGCATCACTCCACTTGTGAATTAGTTCTTCAGCCTTACCCTGGGGGTCGTTGTGAGCCGCAGGCCGGGCTCTGCTCCCCTTAACTACCTTAATTTTTGCCCACACTTGTCTTGCAGACGTTTCTCTTCTAATAGAGCTAGTGAACTCTAGTCATTGTCTTTCCCTTTGTAACTCATCTGCAATGTATGTACCTTTACCTGACTAAAAAATCTAATCTAAATCTATATCTAATCTATATGCTTAGATATATGCAAATGAGAGAGTAATAGAGCGAAACCTTTAAAATACTGAACAATTTGGAGGATATTGATTCATACAATTTCTTCAAAAGGTCAGATGTAACACGAACAAGGAGCAAAGGTTTCAAGCTCAACAAGCCACAGTGTAGGAGTGACAACAAATGCTTTTTAACCCATACGATTATGATCATGGCAATAAGGTTTCTAAAACAGTAGGCATTCTTCCAAAGTCAGACACTGTACTATGTTCCTCGCCCTAACCTAGTCACTCAGTATTATTCACTCATTTATCTATGTCTTGTCTATTTATGTCTTAAAGGTTACAAGACGTACATTAGTCAATACAATTGGTGCTTAAAATGTTAAGGATCTCTTGTGAAACACGGGTATTAATAAAAAAATTTATTATGTAAAATAAATAAAAAAGGCCCAAGGGCCATGAAGTAACAAGAATGCAAGGCCGGCACAAGCTGGCGTAAGTAGAGAAGACGGAAGATTCTTCATATTAAAAGACCCTGCTTCTCCAAGATGGCAGTCACACCCTGCTTGCCCTGGACAATCACCATATGGAGAAGGACTGTTTACTGTGTAGGGAAGTCCACAAATGCAATGCCAGCATGAGTCAGTCTTGAAGGGTAAACGATGATGGCACCCTCACAGTAACACAAAAGCCGAGCAAGCCCAGTGAGGAAGACCTGTTGATGGGAAGGAGGAGAATCATTAGTCACAACAAAATCCACATAGAAACAAAGGAGAGAAAAAAAATAAAGTGGATGTCTTCTTTTTGTATAGACATAATAAATATTGCCATTTGGCTATGTATTTATATGATATATAATAGAATACAGCATAAAACAAAATAAGAGGGGTGATAGGAGAAGAAAATATTAGTGTTCAGTGAGAATCCACAAGGTCTTCTCTGAATACTCTTTATTTTCATCAAGGCTGTGAGTCCCTACAATTGCACCAGAGGTGGTACACACCCCTATTATTATTTAAACAGGTGAGTACACACACACGGTGTTAGCAAACTTAACCTCCAAACACACACACACACATGGTATCAGCACACTTAGCCTCCAAACACACACACACACATGGTATCAGCAAACTTAGCCTCCAAACACACACACACACACATGGTATCAGCAAGCTTAGCCTCCAAACACACACACACACATGGTATCAGCAAGCTTAGCCTCCAAACACAGACACACACGGTATCAGCAAGCTTAGCCTCCAAACACACACACACACACACGGTATCAGCAAGCTTAGCCTCCAAACACACTCACACATGGTATCAGCAAGCTTAGCCTCCAAACACACACACACACACATGGTATCAGCAAGCTTAGCCTCCAAACACACACACACACACACACATGGTATCAGCAAGCTTAGCCTCCAAACACACACACACACACACACATGGTATCAGCAAGCTTAGCCTCCAAACACACACACACAGAAAATGGGGACATTGAAACAGTTGATAAACTTGATTTCAAGAGAGAGAGGTCACTATGGGGAACTTCAAATTTTTTTTAATAAGTAATTAGGCAGACTTGTTGCTAGACAGGGAAGTAAATTAAATGTATGCCTAATTTTGCAAAATATACAATGAAGGCACACAAACATTCATACCAAAACAGAGATGCAGGGCCAGAAAACAGGATTGGTTCAACAGAAATTGAGAGAGGGCCACAGACCAAAAGACACAAAAATGGAATGAAAGACATTGAAAAACTACAAGCAGATGTCAACAAAGTTTTCGATTGGGCAGCAGAAAATAACATGATGTTTAACAGTGATAAATTTCAGGTATGGCAAAAATGAGGATCTGAAACATAATACAGGGTACAAAACACAATCGAATCTTCCCATAGTAGAAAAACAGCATGTCAAGGATTTGGGAATAATGATGTCCGACGATCTAATGTTTAGGGAGCATAACCAAGCAAATATTGCGTCGGCCAGAAAAATGATCGGATGGATTATGAGAACTTTCAAATCCAGGGATCCCATCACAATGGTTGTACTCTTCAAGTCACTTATGTTGTCCCGTCTCGAGTACTGCTCAGTATTCACTTTCCCCTTCAGAGAACGGTTGCACGGTTGTTCCTGCCGGAACAACCGTGGACATCTTCAGGAGAAAACTGGACTGTTTTCTAAGAGAAGTTCCGGATCAGCCGGGATGTTGTGGGTATGTGGCCCTGCGGGCCGCTCCAAGCAACAGCCTGGTGGACCAAACTCTCACAAGTCGAGCCTGGCCTCGGGCCAGGCTTGGGGAGTAGAAGAGCAGAACCCCATCAAGCAGGTATCAAAATAGAAAGAAGCCAAACCCCCAATCATACCAGCGATACAAAGATGCGAGAAACAACTATACAGCAGTAAGGGAAGAGGCAGAAAGAAATTTTTAAAAAGGGATAATGTAAAACAGAACTGGGCCTATTCTACAAATTCATAAACAACAAATTGCAGGTAAAGGATAATATCCAGAGGTTGAAAATAGGAAACAGATTCACAGAAAATGATAATGCAATGTGTGAAACATTAAACCAAAAGTTCCAAAGTGTGTTTATACAAAATGAAATCTTAAGAGAACCAGACACAATAAGAATTTCTGAGAACATCATAGAGCGTATAGAGGTGTCTAGAGATGAAGTGGAAAATATGCTAAAGGAGCTAAGTAAGAACAAAGCAGTTGGTCCAGATGAAGTTTCACCATGGGTTCTGAGAGAATGTGCATCTGAGCTCAGCCTTTCACTTCACCTGATCTTTCAGGCATCCCTGTGTACAGGAGTCATAGCAAACATGTGGAAAAAGGCTAACATAGTTCCAATCTACAAAAGTGGCAACAGGGAAGACCCCACCCCTCTCAGTTATAGACCTGAATCATTGACAAGTGTAACAGTGAAAAGATTGAAAAAAAAAAAAAAAATAATAAAAACTAAATGGGTAGAACACCTGGAGAGAAATTATATAATATCACACAGACAGTATTGTTTTCGATCTGGAAGATCCTGTGTATCGAATTTACTCAGTTTCTATGATTGAGCCACAGAGATTTTAAAGGAAAAAGGTAGTTGGGTTGACTGCATCTATCTAGACATAAAAAAGGCTTTTGACAGTTCCACATAAGAGGTTGTTCTGGAAACTAGAAAATTTTGGATGGGTGACAGGTAAGCTTCTAACATGGATGAAAAATTTTCTGACTGATAGAAAAATGAGGGCAGTAATCAGAGGCAATCGGACTGGAGAAGTGTCACAAGTGGAGTACCACAGTACATGCACCAGAAATGTTCATTGTCTACATAAATGATCTACCAGTAGGAATACAGAATTATATAAACATGTTTGCTGATGATGCTAAGATAATGGGATGGATAAGAAATTTAGATGATTGTCATGCCCTTCAAGAAGACCTGGACAAAATAAGTATATGGAGCACCACTTGGCAAATGAAATTTAATGTGAATAAATGCCATGTTATGGAATGTGGAATAGAACATAGATCCCACACAACCTACAAATTATGTGAGAAATCTTTATATAATTCTGATAAAAGAAAGAGGTCTAGGGTTGATTCTAGATAAAAAACTATCACTTGAGGCCCACATAAAGAACGTTGTGTGAGGAGCCTATGCCACGCTTTCTAACTTCAGAATTTTGTT
>NC_091186.1:43255245-43282745 GCF_040958095.1 Procambarus clarkii | reverse complement strand
TATGGACTAATTAAACAAAAAAATAGGTAATTTTACTTGAAGAACAGATACCAGAGAATAGTTAGTGAGTACATTTATATTGTATAATGGGAGAAAGCCCCTGGTAGCCGCGAATTAAAATAACCACCTACATTAATTGATAACTAGGAAATAGTATCTGGAAACTTTATCTGAACGAAAACACAATACCAATTTGTTTAGATGTTTTTCTTAATATAAAGATCAACAGTAAGGAATCTTATTCATTATGGACAAATTAACAAAAAAAAACGATAATTTTCATTGAGGACCATATATTAGAGCATACTTAGTCACTTATATATTAAAAGTATTGTGTATTTTGAACCATTGGGGTTGTAAACAAACAGAACGGCCTACCCGAAAAGTCGTAACATAAAATGTTGCATATGTTTGCTAATTTATTATTTGATAAATGATTATTATTAATTTACGACAACTATAGAGGTTTCCCATTAGTTTAATTACTGTAGTCTGACTAAATGCTACTACAAAACATATATAAATCCTGGGAAAGTCACAATGACCAGCGACATTACAGCATAGAGGGTTAAATAGTAACAGGCAACTGTCGGTGAACGAAAAATTCATTTCCAAATTTATTAGATGTTTTCCTAAATATATAGATCGATAGGCTGGAATTTTCTGGATTATGGCCTAATTAAGGCAAAAATATATATATTTTTACTTGAAGAACAAATATCAGAGCATAGTCAGTGAGTTATAGAATAATAAGAGTGTGGTATTTCATTGTATAACAAGAGATAGTCCATGGAAGCGAAAATAGACGTAGTTTTACACAAAATAACGTCCAAAAACAGCCGTAGAGTCAAACGGCAAATGTTGACGTTCTTTTTAAGAGGACAGGTTGGATGATGATGATCATAATACTAATACTAATACTAATAATAAGGGAAGAACTTGTAATAATATGATAATACACTTTGTTATGGATGGAAAGTCTCTCTTTACAAACAATCATAGCAATCAACAAAAATCTGACCCCTTTTCCATTCTTTCTCCCCATGAAAAATTATCCTTAGAAAAATGTACAATTGCAATGATAAAAAAAAAAATGGACATTCAACATCCTAATATCATATTTCTATTATCAACTGAATCATTACCTTTTGATCAACGAAATGAGGGTGAAATAACTCTATTTCGTTTTATTAATAAAATTTTAAATAAAAATTCCCGTTACATAATTATAAGTAATGACTCTGATATATCAGCAATGTACATTCTTCGAGAGGATGATCGTGTTATGTTGGTTATCCCACCATATAATGGACAATCATGCATTGGATTAAACAATTATAATCATATTATGGTTAAATTAAATATAAATTCTCAACAACTATTTAGTTTAACAGTATTGTATTTTATATTTTTTGGAAGTGACTATAATTTAGGTCTCATATCTTGTTGGACAATCAGTAAACATGACATTTTAAAAAACGCCATTTTACATGAAGAAACAAATCTTGTTTCAATTTTTAATCAAATGAAAAGATGTCGTTCAACTAAAAATGAAGCAATCATATGGCAGGAGTGGGGGGATTCTGTAACATACCAAGACTATTTATTTCTTTTTAAATTAATTGTATATGAAGCAGTTCATAGTGCCCGATATTATAAATCATTAGGGAAAAGTAATCCATCATTATTAAATTTATATTCAAATAATCACATAAAAGTTTTAACTAAAACTATAAAATTAATTAAATAATAAGTAATTATTTATTACCTGTTAAAAACCTTAAGACAATTATTGTATTGAGTAGTAATATTTGTTCCAAATTCATCCTGAGGATTGAAATTCACATATATTCTAGGCTTTATTACAATGGGTTGTCTATGCCGATTAATTATATGGGCATGTCTCTTTTCGCGACTTACATTTTTATAGTAACTGGGTAAAATATCTTGAAGTTTACAAAAATTTAACTGGGATAGGTTGGTCGTATGAGAGAGAGAGTATTTTAATTGGGAATTATGAACAATAGCAGTTTTAAATAAACGTTTGGCTTCCATCCAATCAGATAAATTTGTAAATGTCCATAATATGATCTTGATTTTATCTTTAGCTTTAGGAACACATTTCCATTCATTACACCATACATCGTTAATCATTAGATTTGTTATTATATAATGCAAAATATCAATAATTAATCTTTCATTACACACAATGAAAACTGGACGTTGAATTATGGAAAAAAACATTGTGTTCAGTAGCAATGGTTTTAGCAGCAAACAATAGGCATTCAATCACCTCATAACCAGCAATATAACCTGGCAAAGAGTACTGGTTGGAACATTTTTCTATAATTTTTTTATCATTCGAATTATATATGGCAAGTTTTACAATTCGACAATAATTTCCAGTTTTCTTGTTATGCAGACTCATACCAACTCCCTTGTTAGATATGTAGAATATGCTTTCCTGATCATCTACAGGGATATTTACATTTGTCTCATGTAATGAATATTCAACATATATATACATATCATGGGCCATAAATGGAAGTTTAATTTTTTGTCTTTTCAATACATCTGCCATTTTAGGAAGATTGTGGTGGTGGGGAGGATTGGTATGTTTGCTGCTGTGGTGATGACTGAGAGGTGAATGGTAATTGGGTATTGGGAGATTGTGGTATATAAGGATTTTGATGAGTATGGGTGGGGTTGACAGTGGGAGGGGGAGGGGGAGGAGGAGAAGGATGAGGAGGAGGAGAAGAGGTAACAACACTTGTTAGAGGAGGATGGGAATGATAATAACAGTAAGGAGAAGTGGGGGTATATTGACACTGACATTGATAATAAGAACTAGGGAATTGTTGATGGGGTGAATAATGGAATGAAGAGTGTGTATGTAGGGGCAGTTGGGTTGGTGGTGGTGGAGGTGGTTGTGCATATATTATGGGTGGGATTGTTTGTGCAGAATTTGTAAGATTTTTTAGTTTTTCATCAAATAATTTACTGATTTCTTCAGCCCTCTTTGTTGATTCTTTTAAATGAGCTTCTTCATTTAGATGCTGACAATTTTTAATGTAATCGTCAATTATATTTAAAATTACATCGTTTTCAACGTTCTTTGTCCACTCTAAAGCTGGTCTGGCAGGGAAAACAGGAAGACTAATCAATAGTTGTGTCAAAGAATTAATAAGAGATTCTAGAGTTTCTTTGGTAACATAATTTAATGTATCATTATCTGTGAGAATGGGTAAATTTCCCGGAATTAACGTAGTATTTAAAAATTTTGTAATGTCATCAGTAGAATTGATAGGAAACTGTAAAGGGTTAGTAATCATATCATTCCCAACAACTTTAAAATTTATTAGATTATTAGAAGAACTATTCATGTTTTAGCATAAGATTTTTTAATATGATAAATAATATAAAAGGTATTTATTAAGACTATAAGTTATAATTATTCCAGCTGTCCTGAACTGAGCTCGGACTGGGGTATCTCATAATCATGGCAGATGATACTAAATCCACCCTTATTACATCTCCAATTGAATTAATAGACAGACTAGGAAAAGAAATTATTTATTATGCTGACAAATGTTTTTTGGACATACCCCAAGTTAAGATTTACAGTTTGTGTATGGGTTCCAATTGTGTGCAACTTAAGTATGATATTCGTCTAACTGCAAATGCGGTATCCCCTAGCTGGATATATGATCCAATGGAGCATGAGGATGAGGAATATGGTCATTTGGAATCTGAATTTCGCAATGCCCATATTATACTTCTTTGTAATCTAAGTGAATCAATACTAAATTCTATTTTGACAGGTTCTCTTACATTGAAAGATGTTAGAAAAACATTGCTTATATATAAGTTTGATGAGACTTTGTTGGATTTTGATGTTAGCCACATGGATGAAATAATTAAGGAACATCCGATTTCCTATAATCGAATTCCATATACCTATTTGGATTACTCATTCAATGGAACATCAATAAAAGAGGTTTGGGGAATACAAAACTCCCCTGAAAATATTTCTAAAGACCACCACCATAGAGAGTCATTGGTTTTGGATAAATACAAAACTATTGTCAGTTTGTTTAATAAACACGAAAACCGAGAGGGCACTTTGACAGTTATTACTGGTTTAATGGCCTCAGGAAAATCGTCTCGACTTTTGCAACTTACTGAAACACATTGCAGAGAAAATAAAAATAAAACCATTTTGATTTTGCCTAGATGTGTACAATTAAAACAAATAAAATGTCGATCAATAATTCCGACTGAAATCCAAATCCGGAGTGAAACTTACTTAGATTATAAAGACTATATTCTTCACTTTGATACTATTTTTATCGACGATGCTCATTTGTTTTATCCAGAAAATTTAACTGAATTTGTTCATGTATGTCAAGGTTGTGGAATTGATGTGATAATTGCAGGACTGAGTGTATCATCATTTAGAAATGATACATTTAAAGGTTTTGTTTTTTTAATGTCTCAGGCTAATAAAATAGAATTACAAACAACATCCTGCACTCTATGTAATTATCGTACAGCCAAGATATCATTTCGGTTTAATTGGCGTAAACCAAGTAATTTTGTGGGTGATCATCGTAAGTATTTAAGTGTGTGTTCTCCTTGTATGATTGAATTAGCACCATACTTTCTATGTCTTGGAAAAAGTAATTTTGACCAAAGTGATTTGGATAAAATGTGTGGTACTATTTTATAATTATTTATATATGTTTCTAATATATATACAGTTTGAAAATTGTTATTATCAAATGACACATCCCAACATTAAAGAATTTATTAACCGGGTTAAAACAGATGGGCATATATATATATATATAAAAACAGAATAATTAAAATTAAGCATAAAAATGAACTCACTGTAGATCTTAAATATGATAAAGAAAATGGAATTTTTCTGGATGATGACGGTATAGTCTATTTCCCAGAAGTAAACAATGAAAATATTAATTCACAAATAATTAGAGTAAAAAGTAATCAGGTTCCATTATTTAGCCACCGTCCACAATTTATTTCACAAAAGAGAAAGAATGAAGATAATACTGAAATTCCTCCGAAAAGGCAGGAATCTTTATAATAAAGCTGATTATAACTGAAATAGTTTATCCGGATTCCATCTTTCGATATTAAATTTATCACACTCCAAATTTTGAAAAAAATAAAGTCCATTTTCCCCTTCAACTATTTTTGTTGATATTGTAAACAACATATGGTTGTACATGTCACTAATATATTGACCTCTAAATTTTACAATAAACATTATATGGTATAAACTATTGTAAATGTTTTTGTTGAGGGACAGAATAGGATTATTTATCAGAATGTTAATTTTATCTTGACTCTTACAAATATACTTAAATGTTTGTATATTTTTGTTTTGAAACATTTTAAAAAAATTCACATCATCTCTAGTTACTACTTTTAAAGATATAACACTAAAAATGTTATAAATATTGTAAAAATAATACATAGAAATACAATAAAGACTTAAAACATAAATGAAATACTTTAAAATAACGTTATTAATATTACTACTATTATCAACCAACATTTTCATTACATTTACAAAATATAATTTAATTATATTATCCTCTTCAAACATGAGGTAGCTATTTACAATCTTATTAAATCTCTTACTACTGAAGTTATTGATTTCTAAAAGATTATTAACATCAACATCATTTAGACTGATACTATTACTGATGCTACTATCACTATTATTAGATTCTTCCTGGTTTATAGGTCGAAATACTTCATTAACATATATAGAAAGGGGAGGTGGCGTTGTTGGCTGTTTGTCATCTGATTGTCTTTCCATTTCTTCAATGTACTTTATTAATTCGTAGTCACAGGGGTATGTTTCCTGGCACGTGAGTGGATCTATAGTCACAGGGATATATTTATATTCCCTGGCCTGTGGGTATAGTAGTCACAGGGGAATTTTGGGGATTCCCTGGCGACGCAGTTATCGTAGTCAAGAGGGGTAGTGGGGCTGGGTGTTGGACCATGCACAGCGTGTGGCTCTAAGGAGATCAATGTGTTAAAGGTCAAATCAAGTCGAGAGAGAGAGAGAGAGAGAGAGAGAGAGAGAGAGAGAGAGAGAGATTAAGTATTAACCACATACGTAATATATAATATTCCTGGATGAGCAATAGGTTGCCGGGGGTCAATTAAATCATGATAATCAGGTGGAACCACATTAGGTATAACCTCACCTGGGTTCCTAAATTGTCCACGTGTATCTAGTCGAACTATATGACCTGGTTGAGTGAGCATAGTTAAACCAAAATACCACCCCTCAGTTACTCCCAAGGGATTAAGGGTAGTAAGTTCATGCCAAATACTCTCTGAGTAATAGCTGAATACAATTGGATGGCCCCAAATAGCATTAGATAGTCGACGATCGTCAGTCGTCTCATAAAAATGCTTGTCTTCATATCCAGGACTAACCGCTAATCGATAGATATATAGGGGATAAGTTTCTTGCCGGCGCCTATAATGATTAATCAATTTTGTCTTATGAACCACAGGCCAGTCATCTCCTCGTTCATCATGTCTCAAACGCCATAGTTTTTGGTGTGGATCAGCTTTAATGTGACGATTCATCCAATCACAGGCATTTACCTTTGCTATTGCCGGTTGATCTATAATAAATTCAACATCACTTTTTAATGTTGATTTGGCTTTAGACATCAGGGGTTGGAAAAGGGGTTCGAGTTCATAGTAAGTGTGCATTTGTAAAGGTTTGCCACCATTCTCTAGTGTATAGTAAGCCAAATCAACTCGATGAGGGTCCATTGTGTTATGACCAATTTTCACACAGGCATTACTAATCAAATTTTTTTCACGAAACAGGCCAACTAATGAAGGAATTAAAACCTCAACGTAACCACTGAAATAGTCACATGAGCAACCATATCCTTCTACATATTTATTAATTTCATTGTAATTATTTTCATTTAACGCGTCGTACACGCAAGGTGCCTTGGTATCAGATGGAACATTTGTTCTATATAAAGCATTAGTAGTCGCGGTGGTGGTGGTTATGTCTAGAGAGGAAGAATTATTATTAAGGTGAACATGGATACAAGAAGGTTCCATTCCTTCTATATTCGGTACTGTTTCAGGAATAGAACATTCTACACATATGCCTTCTTTGACTGGATTAAATTTAGATATGTCTACAATATTCAGATCATGAATCCATCCAACTTTTTTGCATCCATTATCTATAGTAAGTTTGGACGTGGATTGATCACAATGTTTTCCACTAAATAATCCATGAGTTGTACATTCACACGTGAAATTGTAATCTTGCCATATTAATTTACCTAATGTGGTTGAACATACTGGAACTGTAGGTATTTTTAGGGGATTAGTAGGAGATATTTCAAACCAATATCCATCCTGCCAGGAGGCACTAGCTGGTAATATTTCATTACCTTCTTTAGAATATAAAGGATAAGGTAAAAATATACAACACTGATTTAGTTTCATACCTTCCCACACTTTACAGGCTTGATGATGATTGTCATCCTGATGATGTCCATATGTTGATAAAATTAATAATGGATTATTATCTAATGCATCATCATCGCTTTCAGCCTGATCAATATACCATTCTAATGACGATATATTTTTTTGTCTTGTTATACCATAGTGAAATAACTTTCTTTTTCTTTGTATCGCCTCACCTCCTATAATTATTGTACATATAAATAAGTAAATTATTATAAGAAAATAAATAATAGTAATCATTTTTATTTATTTCCTTTCATTGTCATATAATGTTCACGTGGTGAATCATAAATAGAATTCTCATTCATATATATAGTGGCTGAAGGCAGAGGATAAAAAGAAGGTGAAGAAGAAAAAGAAGAGGAAAAAGAAGAAGAAGGAGGGGGAGGAGGAGGGAGAGGGGGTAGAGGAGGATAGGGGGGAAGATTAGGGGGTAAAGGAGGATAGGGGGGAAGATTAGGGGGTAATGAAAAGGATGACATTATTAATGGGGTGGATTCTGGTTGTGTATTACTACTAGTTGTTAAAGTCATAGTGTTAACTGGAGTTGTAGTTGTAGTAGTAGTAGTAGTAGCATTACAATAGTGTTTATAACAATAATAACATAAACATATAGAAAAAATTATATATATAATTAATATGGATATAAGGCATATACATAAAATAATAAAATATTGATTTATTATTGACAAATAATACACATCGATTAAATGCATGTGTGTATTGGGATTATTATTGTTCTCAATTATTTTTTTCAGGAAATTAGTAGATTGATGTGTATTTATTAGTATCTTATTTAGATGTGAAAATACCGTATTATAATTATAAAATAATCTTAATCCATCAGATGATGTTTCTGAAAAATTTGAAAAGGCATAGCATGCTCTATTCAATTCTAATAAACTAACACCCGGATATAATATATGTTGTTGATATAAGCGATGACTAATATTACCACCACATAATATGTTTAATTTTAAGATATTATTAATAGAATAAATCCAAATTCCAGGTACAATAGGTATAAATATAGGATTGAATTTTTGTGTTAATTTATAATTACATAATTCTAAAATAGCCTCATCAGATTGATTAAAAGCAGCACTAATACAATTGTGAGATTTGTGTGAATTTAAATTAAAATATGAAAAACTAATGATGACTAAGGTACTATTAATAACATCAAAGTTTTCCTTTGACATTACCATATACCAATATTCACTTTCAATTTGTAATACCATTAAGTACTTGTTATCTTCAACTTCTAAAGATGCACTCCATTTTTCGTTAACATTTGTATAAACTGGTATTACTGAATACAAAAATCCATGATTAGGTGGATTATTGGTGGTAACTATGGGAAAATAAACTACTAATATAAACCTGTTATCAGTATAATATACTGACACCCGGCAGAGTTTATAATAAATTGACATTAAATCATCAATTGATGAATCATTAAAGATCAATTTTTTTCGATTTCGAATCTGAATTAAGTCCTTTTCAAATGGTAAACGATTGAAAATATATCTTGAGAGTATTCCTGTAGAATACATTAAATCTAATTCTACTTCTGTGTGTTCAATGTCTGATATAATTGTATTTATAGTACTATGTATAAAACTGATATATACACACAATTCTCTACGATTTAATTCTGTTTTGTTAATTGAATTTAACATTTCAATTGTTTCCTTGAAAAAAATAATTTGTTCAGAAATAATTTCTTTATGTGGATATTTCCATACAAAATGATCATTGGATATTATTGTATCAGAATTTTTTAAAAATTTATATTTTTTTATAAGTTCTTGTTGTCGATTAATAATTCGAATAAGTTTATAAATTCCATTAAATGTTTCAAAAGGACATTTTTGCTTACAACTATTCAAAAGAGTTAAAAATTGATTGAAAATGTTTTCATAAATTGTAAAGTTGAAGCTATAGAACAATCTTTCCTGTGAATCTACTAACAGTGTTTTATATTGGCGGGCAAAAACAACACCAGGTTTGATAATAACTTCAAGTTCATTACTATCCACACTCCCTGATGCTATTAAAATTATTATGAATGTTAACATTTTTTTAAACATAATTTTAAGTTTTTTTTTACATAAAAAAATGGATACGAATTTTAACTGGCATAAAAAACCATCAAATGTTTTTGTAGCCTCTCCACCTAGTTCACAAATCGTATTTCAGTATAAAGACGAAGATGATGTCCATAAAAAAACATGTACACTTTCAATTAAAGAAATACTCAACACTCCTGGAGGGGATGTAATTATAACTTGGGCCAATCGTAAATACATTAGTGACCTATTCAAACTAAAATTAAATTCATTAACTTCTTTGGAATCAACTTTTACTGAGCACAAACAAAAGGAAGAAGATACACGTATTGTGGGATGTCTTCCAGTGGTTCTTCTAGATATATCTACAACAGAAAATAATCTTATTCTAGATCCCCGTAGATTAACTAATTGGTTTATTCAAATCATAAGTCGAGTGATCCCCATTGAAACTATCCTTCCACCAGAATTAGTCAGGGAAGTTAACATGACGTTTTATATACGTGATACTAACATTTTTCTTCCTAGACATGGTGTGATGACTAACATTCCAGATCTTATATTTTCCGCTCTCAATACACTGGAAACTGAAAATATATGGGAATTAGGCGATAATGGAGAAAAATTAAGCCATGAATTGCTATCAATATCATGTATATTTAAACTCTTGATTCCCAAATTACAAAGTATATTTATTTCTTCACACAGAAAAAGAAATATTTCTGGTAAGATAAAAAGTGGAAAATTCAAAATGTCTCCTGAATTCCAAAAAATACTTCATGAAAATAATTTATTAAATAAAATTGAAAAGTGGTCAGAAAATTCTCTTAAATTTATATCTGACAAACTTCGTGAATATTCCGTATTTTTTCTAAATAAACTGGGCGATGTAAATGATACAAATATATGGGCAGTTAAAGAATTTATAAATGTTGCTCAAAAATCTGAAACCATCCCAATCTATTTTAATGAAAATATTACTTTCCGCATTATGATTCATGCCATTGGTGAAATATTTCATTCTCTCTTTACAGATATATTGCCAAACGAGTCAATGGAATCAGCAATTCATGGCGCACTATATCACATGGTTTATCTCCATGATTTAAAACTATTGGATACTTTTAAAAAATATTTATATATTCCTATTTTATATCGCCTAATATATTCTTGCTATAAAATTAATTCACCATTCATAAAACCATCACTTGCATATTTATCTGAGAACCATAGTGATATATATCACAGTCTATTAGAATATCAAAATAAAAATCCTTTATGGCAAGGAAATGAGAACACTGACCTGATCGCGTGGATGGAGATCAACTGTGAATCAAGTGTGGATCGGCTCTGTCTCATTGCCTCACAGAGCGAGAAATATCTGAATGATGAAAAGTTTATGGATGCTTTATATTGGACAGTTTATGACATACGAGGACAAGCTTTAGACTATTATATAATTTTCCTCCTAATTGTATATAAAAATAGCTTATCCCTTAAAAATATAAAGTTAGGCAATACCATGAGCAAAGAAAATAAAACACTAAACTGTAAAAATCTAGTATCTCCTTTTTTCCGTATATTTGTATGTTTTTATGATTATATACAAAATATTCCACCTCATCTCATTACGGTGGATATATTAAATAGTTCCGAATTTGGAGAATTACCACAGTACCGTCACATTATCATTACAGCATTAAGCGACTTTTTTAAGGGAAACGAAGATATATTTTCGTCACTATTAAAAGATTAAAACCCAAATTTAAAAAATAATTCACAAGCACAAAAATATTGGGGTGACATTAACAACCCATACCCCCAGTTTCACTGTAAAAAAACAAACACTCTGGTATAATATATAAAAAAAAAAAATCTGTTATGGTAAGGAAATGAGAACACTGACCTGGTCGCGTGTGGGGAGCAACTGTGAAGAATGTGTGGAGAGGCTCTGTCTTGTATATAGCCTGACAGGAAACTGTTATCATCTCATTGAATCCCGTTTTCTATTTGAGTCCTCCTCTCTCTCTCTCTCTCTCTCTCTCTCTCTCTCTCTCTCTCTCTCTCTCTCTCTCTCTCTCTCTCTCTCTCTCTCTCTCTCTCTCTCTCTCTCTCTCTCTCTCTCTCTCTCTCTCTCTCTCTCTCTCTCTCTCTCTATCTCTCTCTCTCTCTCTCTCTCTCTCTCTCTCTCTCTCTCTCTCTCTCTCTCTCTCTCTCTCTCTCTCTCTCTCTCTCTCTCTCTCTCTCTCTCTCTCTCTCTCTCTCTCTCTCTCTCTCTCTCTCTCTCTCTCTCTCTCTCTCTCTCTCTCTCTCTCTCTCTCTCTCTCTCTCTCTCTCTCTCTCTCTCTCTCATTCACTCTCTCTCTCTCTCTCTCATTCACTCTCTCTTTCGATTAAATGAAAACGGGATTTACATAATAGATATTTTGCATGTATATGGATTAAAGTTTAACTTGTTTAAATTGTTATAAAAAACTTGTTCTCCGTTAACTTCATTACTTTCATTTTGAGACTCCTTCCAATGATCTGGTGGTATATATGCCAGATAATATTGAACTTCATACATATGAGTATCAGTTTTTATAATATCATTAAATTTTTGTAATAGGGAAAAATGAAGTTCTATCGCTTCTTCCTTAGACATTTTACTAACATTACAATTTAAGTGTTTCATATTTCTTACTTCATCTAAATATTTGGCAAAATTTTCTGGTGTATATATTGGAGATTTTTCAACACAAAAACCTACTTTATAAATATTTTCACATGTTACTCTCATTATTTTACTTAATTTTCCAATTTCATCAATAAGATTATTTCTAAGAGCATTTTGCCACTCATTATCTTTTTGTACAGTTAAAAATGTCCATAAATTAGTTAGTAATTTCATATAAATGAATATATTTTTATTTTCACTGTTTCTAGAAACTGATTTATTAATTTTTTCAGTGTATTGTGCACAATAATTTGAAAGAATACCATTATCTGAAACATGAGCTGGATTTATCTTCCATTTAAGATTTCTACCGATTCCTCCCAGGCCAACAATGTCATATATTTTTCGGATAATGAGCAAATCTCCACAAAACGACGTGGGAAAATGATAGGAGCCATCAGCTTGATAACATGAACCACGTGATCTGGGTTCATAATTGGTATTTATAATTATATACATTGATAATGTAATATACTGGTGAATTAACAATCTTAATGGTAAAGTTTTACAATTTACAAATGTGAAGAATTTCTTGTTAAATGTAATGTGATTTATATTTTCAGATACTATTACCTTATATTTACACTCTTTTACCACATCATTCATCGTGATAGAATATTTAAATGGAAATAATATACGTTTGTTATATCCAATATCCGAAGATGATCTCCTTCTAGTGTCTGGGCCTGGTGAGGTTCCCCGTGTTCGTTGACGGGTGTTGGTTCGGTTTGACTTTGATTTTTGGGGAGTTGTTCGATTTAGCTTTGATTTTTGGGGAGTTGTTCGATTTAGCTTTGATTTTTTGGGAGTTGTTCGATTTAGCTTTGATTTTTTGGGAGTTGTTCGATTTAGCTTTGATTTTTTTGTCTTTGGAGTAGAAGTTGAAGTTGAGGGGTTATTCAAGTCTTCCAGTTCCACTGAAGTATCCGAATCATCATCATCCTGTGTCGTGCTGGTTCGATTTAGCTTTGATTTTTTTGTCTTTGGAGTAGAAGTTGAAGTTGAGGGGTTATTCAAGTCTTCCAGTTCTACTGAAGTATCCGAATCATTTTCCTCCATCTCTTCTGTATCACTTAAAACTGGATTTTGATTTGACATAATTGTATCTATTTTTTTATAATATATTAAAATTTTATTTGATAATTTACTTGGTTCAAGCAAAAAACAAAAAAACAAAAACAAAAAAAAAAAACCTATGTTATACAGATACATTTTTTAGGAGGAAGAAAGGGAATGGGGTGGGTTACTTCAAATAGTATTGGCAGCTGGAAGTCAGTCTCCTAAGGTATCAAACAAATATATGTACAAATAATAAAAACAAAATAATGTTATTAAAATTATAAGAATAAGAAATATGGTATACTGAAATATATTTAATTTAGATTTTTGGTTTTCTTTTTCAATATGATGGAAACGGTTCAAGATATAATGATTTCGGTTTGAAGTAAAAGTTTTGGGTGATGAATAGTCACCATTTCGATGCCAATATATTTCAAGAGGAAATGTATTTGACATTCCCCAATTAGGTTCTAAGAGGGACTCATGTACAATATTTGATATTGTTAATATAAATCCATTTTTCTTGCCATATTGAATAAATGCTAATGTTAAGGCCGCTACAAAAGCAGATTCCTTTTGAGTAAAAGATTGAATATATTTATGTTTTTTCTTAAAAATAGAAAGGAAATATATTTTAGGAACCAAGTGTAATTTTTGAATATCAAAGTCAATTAAATTATTAATTAAAGGTTGGCCTTCATCATCAACTAATTCATAAGGTATTTCATCAAGTTCATTCATTTTTTTTTATTTCTCTAGTTATAGTATATATATATATATATGCATGTTTTTATTACATTGTAACTATGGAATTTGTAAAAAAAAAAAGAACTTTATAAACTTTTGGAACCAGGAACTGATATTACAGCTTTTCTCTGGAAAATGATCCAACATACTTCAATTCAGAATCAATTAGATTCAACACATGATATGTACAAATTAACTACTACTACTATTACTACTACTACTACTACCACCACCACCACTACTAATAGTGCTCCTACTACTACTACTACTACTACTACTATAATGCCATATTTTACCTATCCTATTAATCAAACATCATCCAATTCGGTATATTCAGGATTAATAGATGATTGTAAAAATATTAGTGATAGTTTATACTTTGTACAACATAAATTGCTTGAATGTCCTCTTATCCCAAATATTTTCGATCCCATTTTCAAACGTGATATTGCTCTTTATGAAAATAACTCACTAATAGGCATAAACAACCTCATTGACTTGCGAATGGCACGAGTATGGTGTGAATACCTAATGACAGATAAAATCAAACGATACGGAACCTGTCATAATCATCCGATCTTCAACAATTGTCCCGGGTGGTTAATTGATGCTGTTCATCTACAGATTGCCAACCCCAATATTTCTCTAATATATTCTACAGATATTAGAGGGGTTAATAAACATCTTGGTCAACTATGTAGTTTAATAAATTTACATCATATATTTAGACGCTTTGAAAACATTAATATAAATTATTCTGCATTACTTCTCCAATTAACGGTGTTATCTAATGCCTCTATTAATTCCATAAATCGCAGAGGAAATAAATTTCCCGCCAATATTATTTCTGCGACAAGTTTTGAGGATGTTAAACGTCAAATTATGGCCACTGAACGTTCAGATTTACTTCGAGATGATATGAGTTCCTTTGTATCACGTCTTACAACTAATCTCCCACCGCCAGTAGGAACTAATTTCTTTAATTTGATTCTAAAAAAAAACCTAAATCATCAGTTTAATATACAATCCCCCTACCATGTATCAATCATGTTTATATATTTTTTGTAATTGTATCAAATGTTTTTTGTATTCTTTATATGTTGAATCTAATAATTTCTTTCCTTTTTTCGTATATGTTCCATTCTGAAATTCTTCAAGACCTTTTTTAATACTATATTTAGTCTTATGAGCTGTTTTGTGAAGAGCATGAGGAAAGGCCTCGCCCATTTGGGATCGTTCTATAAATAAATGTTGACCACAATTCTTACTGGGAATTAGATAATAGGGGCAAGTGGATATCTGACAAGCATTTGTTAAGATTTTAACATCATATCTGAATATATATATATCATGGAATGATGTTTTCTCACAATTAAACAATCCCATCTGATGGACTTTATCCATTATTTCCTTAGGTGTCATTGGATTCAATATTTCTTGGTGAACTTTCATGTATGACATCACCCAATTTTTTTCCACTTTTTTTTTATAAATATCTCTGAGATTCCATTTCTCTATGACTTCTCTAATCATCTCATTTCTAATATTAAAGCGACATTTATCATAGTCCTCAATTTGCTCAAATTTTTTTAGTCTTTCACGAGAGCTTGGAAACTTCAAAGCATGATACAAACATTTAAAAAAAAAATGTCATTAAACAACTCATTCAATACTAATTCGATTTCATACTCTTCAAATTCCTTCATCATCTTTATGACAAATATCCTCAAAGTTTTTAAAGACAAATCTCCTGCATGAGACCATGAATAAAGGGCTGCAATTTTCTCACCATTTATTTGTATTTCCTTTAAAGGAAAAATATTGGCTGGACAAAGTTTGGTCACATCTAAATGTTTTAAAGCTTTTCGAACTTCATGTAATGTATAATAATTTTCTATATTATATTCAGATTCTTCAACATTATGTTCCAAACATTTCTGCTTCTCTTTCTTATATTTATCAGGGGTGATAAAAAAATGTGAGTAAGGATACTCAAATTTGCCTTTACAAACACATCTGCCCACATATTCTAAAATGATTATTTTCATGATTCTCTTTATTAAAGTCTTCATATACTGAGGGGACTCTGGGTTATTATCTCTCATCATCATATACATTATGAACATGGGTTTAATTAGCGTTTCACACTTAAGAGATATTCCATCAAATTTTAAGATACTCTCTGTCATTAATGCTTGATTTATATTATTTTCACTTTTCAAAATCTCCCAATATTTTTTCAGTTTCCATCGTTTCATGTATCCATTAACAACAGTAGCTTGAATACTATTAATTATTCTACAAACATACTTGGGTCGGCTTTTAATTGGATACTTCTCAAAGAGTTTTATCAACAAGACAGCTAATGATCCTAGATGAGCATTGTGATCCTTAATAATCGGATTCCTCAAAACTGCAAAAGTCATCATTTTAGCAAAAAGGTTAGTTTCCATCAGTGATCCCATAACATGAGCCTCCTCAGGTGTGAAAATTGGTATAATAGCATTAAAGCGAGTTTCTTGTTTACCATTAATAATTTCAATTTCATTGTATTTATGACCAACTTCCCCATATATGTTAACATAATCCACAAGGGCTGTCACTCCAATTAAATCAAAGGGGGCTTCAACAATTTGAATAATATTATATGACCAAATATTTAAGACTGTACAGTTTAAGTTACGAAAAAGTACAGGAATGCCTGTTATGTTCCAAACAGTCGATAACTGGAATTTATTGACTGAATTTAACAGTGTTAGAAATTTTGGTTCATGTAAATCACTGACTGTTGAAGTGAGAGAAATCCTACAACAATTTTCCGGAAAAACTTGTAATGCAAGAATATGGTGTTTTACTTTTTCAAATATTTTCACAAAATCATCTATATCCTTTTTAAAGTCATTGTCAGTATATCCTTTTAGTTGATAGGCCTTCTTTGAATAGTAGTGACTTGATACTGTTATTGAGTTCAAAACTACACCAGCTAATTCAATTTCTTTAAGATATTGTCCTTCCTCAATAAGTTTCTTTATTCCATTGATTTTTTCCCTGAGATTAGTTTCAATATTGGTGTAAACTCCCTTAAAACGCCCAGTAAAATTACCTCTTACATCTTTTATGTTCATAATCCTTAGAAATAGTTCATCACAAATTTTCTTTTCTATGTTAATAATCTCTCTCTCTCAAAAAAAAAAATTCTCTTTGTCTTTGTTATAAATTTGAATTATTCTCCGATTCCATTGTGTAATCAGTTGATCCATTATTTTTACATTTAAATCTTGAAATTGTAAATGAAGAATATATTCAGTTTTGCTATTTGTAAACATGTATATTTTTTCACCATTATATTGTTTAAGATAAACATACTCATCAAGATAAAATTCACTTTCTAATGTTCCACCAGGCAATAAAGAGCCTTCTACAGATAAACGTATTTTTACAGAACTGCAATGACTACTTATATTCTTCATTACATCTTCCATATCATCCATTTCAAGTACTTGAAATAAATTTGGTATTGTATTTCCAGTATTAAGTTGTGCTTGTAAAAATAAACTCTGTTTAACTGGATATTCTTTTCCAATTCCTAACACAAAAAATTCACACTTTTTTCCAACAGGACATTTCATTTTTTCAAGTTGAGTTTCAGCCTTATCTCTTGATACACTATGGAAGCCATCAGTAATAAAAAACACTTTAATATCTTTTGATTGACAACTTTCAATTTCCTCTTGAATTTTCTTTAATGCTCCGATTAAATCAGTAGAACTATTTCTAAAATCACTTTTTTGAATCTGTGGGCTACATCCCTTTTTCTCAATAACATCACTAAAGGTATACCTAACAGTTTCATTTCCACACTTCTCTAAAATAGGAGCCATATACTTATTCCATTGGTTCATTAATGCTGACCAATAAACACTCATTGAAGTTGAAGTATCAATCATCAGTATATTATATGATAATTGGGTAAAAAGGTCAGGGAGAGTAGAAGGTAAATGTAGAATAACATCCATCCTTCCTTCAGCCTGTAAAAAAAAAAAATCAATGTATTTTCATAAATATTATTAAAATTTTTGGCTACCTAACCTAAATTAACCCATAAAGACTACTAGGTACGACATATAATAATGAAAGAGAATGATAACTAATACTTACAATTTGTGAGGAAAGAAGATGATAAGCTTCAACCTTTACATTTATGGGAATAGATATTTCAATTCCATCCATTTTTCTGGTGAAAAAGTTGGTGGTAATGAGCTGAGAAGATAACTTAATGAATGGTATCATGCGTTATCATTGGTATCATACGCTTCAGTATGACAGTCAGAGCATCCTCAACTGATTGTCATTCAGGAGGTATCCCACATTATAAGTCAGAGCATCCTCAACTGATTGTCATTCAGGAGGTATCCTACATTATAGTCAGAGCATCCTCATGATCGTCCTTCAGAAGGTATGGCTCCACAAGCAATTCTCTTTCCCACCAATAGACGAAATGTTCTAACTTGTAAAGTTTAATACTTTTCCCTATTTCACTGTTAAACTCGAGGTAACGAGGGCTTATCTTGGCCCCAGCCTCTTTGTTCTCCATGTGAATTAGCACAAATGAACAGCCTAAGAGTTACATTCACTAATATATATACTGTCAGAATGATATGACGTCATTTCCTCTTAAAAGATCATTATGATATTATATTAAAAAGTAACATCTTTTACCACTCTTTTCCAGTACTGATTTAATATGACGTACACACAAGGTGCCTGGGAGTTACTACCATAGTGTTCGACTGTAGTCATATTTATTTTCCAAATCTGATCATTGTAGTAATAACCAGTGGCTGCATCCTCAATTTCCTCTTTAGAGAGATCTAAGTCATATGACATATGACATTCTACAAGACTAGGGTCAGCTTTTTGTAGTTCACTCAAGGTGGTACCCATGCCTTGGGCAGATGTGGCAGGAGGTAATAGTAGACTTTCCACTGTGTCCTCGGCCTCGTCATCGAGTCGGGCCATGAACGTATCCACAAGGTCAACTTGGTCACCAAGCAGCTTTAAGATTTTAGAGAGAGAGAGAGAGTGAATGAATTTCATCACATTCACCTATAATTGTTGGGATATAAGTAGAGGTAGTAGATATTGGAAAATTAGTTTACATATTATTTTGATTATGGGGTGCTTTTTTTATTGTAATAAAAAATAATAAGCATAATGACTACATCACTGAAATATATATACCAAATTAATAATAATTCTTCAGAAAAGAATTTATTAAGGTTGACATTCAACCAAAATAATACTTATATTGATGATTTATATCCAGGTTTATTGGAATCATCTTGTAGGTTAGCTCTCAATCGATTAATTTATATAATGTACTCAATAACAAAAAATATAGATGAGGTTAGTATTAGTAATCATCAAGTTCAATTTTGGAGTGAGCACAATTCTGAAATTTTCATCCAACAAATATATTATATCGCTGGTTTAACTACTAAACCAGCCTCAAATTTAATTAGTTATCACACAATTAAATATGATCAAGAAATGTTTATTAAAATATTAAAACAAAAGGCGCCTCAATCTTACAAATTACTACAACGTTTTGATTCGAAATTAATTTACTTTTCTCTTCTTACAAATTTATGGCATACTCTTCTCATGCAAAAAACACAAGACATTAATATAATAAAGAACAGTATTATACATCATCTTATAAATAATTGTTTTTATAATGAGGACCAACCAATAATTGAATCTGGAATACTTGACATATACACACCTTTTTACAGTCCTATGCATATCAGTAAATTAATTAACAGAGTCATTGAACCTTACCATAAAAATACAAATAATATACATATTATAGAAACTAAAGATCTTACTCATTTACATTATGAACTTGTGATATCTTTACATAAAAAAACAGATATTGCATCTAATAAAATAACGGCAATGGTAGCTTACTTACCTAATAAATATAAAAATAATCATAACCTAATAAGATCTTTTCCCTATAAATTAATCAAAGATAATCCTTCAGATATATTAAAGAATATTTTAACTAATTATAAATATTTCTATACAAAAAATAGAGAAATAATGTTGGCGAAAAACTATAAAATTTTGAACAAAAAAAGTAGAAGTAGAAGTAGAAGTAAAAGTAGAAGTAAAAGTAGAAGTAAAAGTAAAAGTAGTAGAAGTAAAAGTAAAAGTAGTAAAAATAAAAGTAGAAGTAGGAGTAGAATTAAAAGTAAAAGAAGTAAAAGTAGAAGTAGAAGTACAAGTGGAAGTAGAAGTAAAAATATAAATAGAAATAAAAGTAGAAGAAAAAAAAGTAGTATAACAGGCAATAAAAATCGTGGAAATATAAATATGAAACAAATACGTCAAAATAGTACTAGTACTAGTACTAGTACTAGTAGTAGTAGTAGTGGTAGTAGCAGTAGGAATAATAGTCCCCAAAATTCGAGTTTAAGGTCAAATCAACCTAAAAAGAACAAAAGAGATCAAATTTTAAATAATAGAGTGAGTAAAACAAACCAAAGCAGAAGCCCTCTAAAAAGTATTTATTTTATACCCAAAAATAAAAAAAATACTAAAAAAGGATTGAAAAGTATATTAAAAAGTAGAAGATGGGATAACAACATTAATTATTTAGAATACAAAAATTAAATATTTTCGTATAATTTTCCATACCACTTATAATAAATAATAATTTGGAATACAAAACATATATATAATAAAATAGATCTTTTTGGAATTTAAATAATTTTAAAATAATATGTTTCATAACTATAAGATGATGATAAGATTTTTCAGTCATAATTATAGAAGTATTTTTATTTTTATTTTGAATATGTGAAAATACTTCTTCATCACTCGATGCAAGTTGAACAGGAATCCTATTATGTTTAATTAGATACATAAGAATTCTAAATTGATTATGTTCATAAATATTACTTGTTATAATTTGTATTTTTTTTGTATATTCAATCATGTTTTCCAGTTCAATAGTAATATTATAACATAATATTCTAGTTTGATCAAATAAGTAATAAGTTAACTTTAATTGGTACATTTTTAACTCTTCTAATTTATTGAGATATCCTTTATAATCATAAGAGTTATGTTCAACATTCATATTTTTTATTATTATAAAATTATATATTATTATTAAAAAAATATATATATAAAAATAAACAAATTACCAAAATGCAAATATTTATAAAAACTTTATCTGGAAAATCAATAACAGTAGATGTGGAGTCTAATGAATCTATTCAAAGTGTAAAAAACAAAATTCAAGTTAAAGAAGGTATACCACCAGATCAACAGAGGTTGATATTTTCCGGGAAACAGTTAGATGATCAACACACTATAAGTGATTATAATATTCAAAAGGATTCAACCCTCCACTTGGTATTAAGATTACGAGGAGGAGGATAATCAATCATTAAAATTCCCTTTTATATTTTTTATTTTAAAAGGGCCACATACATGGCTTTCAATTTTTCCTCATAATATTTGAAAATGACATGCCGCCTAATTTTGTAAGTTAAGGAAACCAAACCAGATTCTGGAGTCCACGGAAATTGACAGAGATATACTGCTGAAGGTAAATGACAAATTCCATATTTCCTACCATAAGCCCTAATCTCATTTAAAATGGTTTTAATTATACAGGAATGTCGACAAAGTACCCTTACATCTAAAGAATGAATATTTAAATGGGTACTCATCTTTATAATCATAGGAGGCGATGGCACAACTAAAGCTAAGATTATATTAGAATTTGGATAAACATAAACACATACATTATCAATTAGAGGGTGAGTCTTTAGGAGAGATTCGATCTCACCTAAACTTACATATTCGCCATTCTTTAATCTCTGGAAATTTATTTTACGATCAATTATGCGTAACATTCCTGATTCACAATTAATCTCCCCAATATCACCAGTTTTAAAACTCCAAATACCTCTTTTGGATAAGAAAAAATCTCCACCATCATCTCCTTTTCCAGTAATCCTTGAATATTCTCGGGCCACCATAGGACCACTCACTACAACTTCCCCTCTAGGATGCGGCTTATCTGTCGTTTTAAAATCTCCTTCAATCCAATCAATTAATGATAGTTTTACTCTATAATTAGGATCACCACAATGTAATACATCATCACTTTTGTTGCTGCTAGTAATACAAGCCGTAGTTTCTGTGGTACCATACCCTATTATTACTGAACAATTGAATAGCGTTCGAAGCTTTTGGTATGACTCTTTTGAAATTAAATCACCTCCAATGATAACTGTCATCAATCGATTACCAAAAAACTGCTCACATATTTTCCGTAAAATATATTTATCCCAAACATGAGTAATCCATTTCAGTTTATTTTTTTTTTCAAAGGCTATATGATCCCAAATTGAATAATTATTTTTTGTAATTCCATTCATTATATATTTTAACATAGAGGATACAAAAAGAACACAAGTAGGTTGAGCTTCAATAAAATCCCCATGACATCCTTCCAAGATCTGCGGACTTTTGTTAGTTAATGTAGAGGGTGAGGAATAGGCAATTGTAATATTCATAGCAATACAAGATAATTCAATTATTAATTCTGTGACATAAGCCAATGGAAGATATGCTAAGTATAAGTTCCCCAATTGTCGATAATCAGCACGAATACAAAATGCTGATACCGCAGAGAAAATATTACCATGAGTTAACTTCACTCCTTTAAGTTCGTCAATAGTACCACAGGTATACATGATAAATGCCACATCACTCTCATCAATATATTTAATATTATCCTTACATATATCCTCATTTTCTTGGCCGGCAAATATTAAACTATAATATGAAATTATGTTAAAATTGTCACTCGTTTTATATGGTGAAACTGTTGGTCCTATTTTATTGATATGATCATCTAAGATAATGACATAATCTATTTGAGGACAAGTAGGTAAAATTTCCTTCTGGAGTTTAGCTAATAATGGTCCACAAGAGGTAATAATAATTCGAATTTCTGTTTCCAAAAGAGAATTGATAATTGTTTTGGGGGGTAAGTTTGTTGGAAGACTGACAACAATTACCCGTTGTCTAAGGCATCCAAGAGCTGCAATAAGCCATTCTTTCTGGGTTTCAGAATATATGGCAATCGATTGTTGTTGATTTACCCTATTATCATTATTATTATTATTAAAGTTAAAATAATAGTTTAAACCAAAGCCGAATTTAATTACCAATTCATTGACCTCTTGATAAGACTGGTATATATATTTTCCTAGATTAAATTTTTCTATACATTTGTTTCCACCAAATCCTTGTCTTTTTTCTAAAAGCAGTCGAGTACCTAGACAATCATCTAAACCATAATTGGCAGCAGCAAATTGTAGAATAGAGGGGCTGTAATTGCTTGAGACTTTATTAAATTATTAACTAGAAAAAATCCATCATATCTTCCTCCCTTTTTGAAGCTCATATTTAGAAAAAAAATAGTCTTGGTTTCTTATTATATTTATATATATATATATAAAAAATACAGATTAAGCACTTTGAGATTTGGAGAAACGATAATTTATATCATTACATTATTATTAGCTGTTTTACACTAATCAAGTGTGGACCACTCACTGAAGGTCCCAACACAATCCTGACTTCTCATCCTTTCCCTCCTTATCCTCGTCCTCTTTTCCTTCTTATTACTAATCACTTTCCACATTGATATTAAATTTAATTCTATCAAATGGAACTAGGTCATTAATATTTTTAGCTAACAGCTTACATTCCACCTCATTATGGCCATCCTGAAGCTCATGATACCCAAATTTTTGGTTGGTGTCGAGAGACGACTCTGTATGATGGTGTATTCCAGACGTCTGTTAAGATCGATGTTGAAGGATATGTTGTTGGCTGAAGTAATAAACAGAGAAAATAAATTTCCCCATAATCCTTACAAATGTTGGATTCTCTACTGTCTGCTCCCATCTGTTGACATCATAGTATTTTGGGGTTACCAGGAGTAGGGGGAGAGGTTCAACAATCTCATCTCATCCTGATATTTGGCATAGGTACATGACTACTTTCCTTCATTTTGTTCTATTATTTAGATTTTTTGTATCATAACTTTTATAGAAATTTGAATTGGATTCAAGTTTATTAAAAATAATATGATAATTTTACCATCATTAAAAAACAAAAAAGAGAGGAGGATAATTGATATTTTTGAAGGAAGGAAAGAAGAGAACGAACTGTAGTAGTATATAATGGTCTATTGGGATTATATGAAAATGGTGGTTCCTTCTCCAGTTTCTCCTTTTTTCCCTCCACCTCTTCTACCATATCCATATCTTCAGACCCCTCTACCTTAATGTTCAATTTTATATTTTTAAATATAATGTTCCTTGTCTCAATTTTAAATTCCACTTCATTGTTACCTTCTTGAAGTTCAAGTTTCATTACCACAAATGGCGGTAATGAATCTTCTTCCATTGGGAAATCATATTTTGAAAATCCCTGTATAAATAAATCTTGACTGGCTGCATGGGTACATGATATCCAGAGTCTATTCATGTAAATTGGTTTGGATTCATTTTGTGATCTTACTCGTATTGATTCTATATGATTATTTAACTGGACATCTCGTATTTCACTGAAATCAGTAACGTCAACACTATCTGAAATATTCCATGGAAATATTAAAACAATTGGGTTTTTGGAATAATATCCTTTATCATATACACAATTTTGCAATATTTTATTTATGTGAAAAGATTCACTATTATGCCAATATTTGTGAGCATTATTATAATTAATAAGAAAGGTATTAAAAGGTTTTACTATGGTATTTTCAATTTCAAATTTATTCTTAAGATTATATGATAATGGTAATGTAGGAACAATGAAAAAAACTGTTTTTATTCTTATATCTTCCTCAATAAAAGGGAAGAATAGTGATTCTAAAATTGATTTCCTGTTGTATTGTTTTCCTGTTTGAGTCATAGAGAATTGTACCAGTTCCTGAGGCACAGAATTTTCTATTTGACTAATTGAAGAAGATTGTAATAGGCCTTGAAGAATTTCTTTGCCTCCTCCTTCACTTCCTCTTCCATCTGCATCTGTTCCTTTGCACCACCTCCTCCTCCTCCTTCACTTCCTCTTCCATCTGCATCTGTTCCTTCACCTCCTCCTCCTCCTCCTTCACTTCCTCTTCCATCTGCATCTGCATCTGTTCCTTGCCGCCACCTCCTCCTCCTCTTCCTTCACTTCCTCTACCACCTGCATCTGTTCCTTTGCCACCACCTCCTCCTCCTCCTCTCCTTCACTTCCTCTTCCATCTGCATCTGCATCTGTTCCTTTGCCACCACCTCCTCCTCTCCTCCTTCACTTCCTCTTCCATCTGCATCTGTTCCTTTGTCGCCACCTCCTCCTCCTCCTTCACTTCCTCTTCCACCTGCATCTGTTTCCTTTGTCGCCTCCTCCTCCTCCTTCACTTCCTCTTCCATCTGCATCTGCATCTGTTCCTTTGCCACCACCTCCTCCTCTTCCTTCTCTTCCATCTGCATCTGCATATGTTCCTTTGCCACCACCTCCTCCTCCTCCTTCACTTCCTCTTCCATCTGCATCTGTTCCTTCACCTCTCCTCCTCCTCCTTCACTTCCTCTTCCACCTGCATCTGTTCCTTTGTCGCCACCTCCTCCTCCTTCACTTCCTCTTCCATCTGCATCTGTTCCTTCACCTCCTCCTCCTTCACTTCCTCCCACCTGCATCTGTTCCTTTCACCTCCTCCTCTCCTTCACTTCCTCTACCACCTGCATCTGTTCTTTCACCTCCTCCTTCACTGCCACTTACACTTCCACCTGCTGTATCTATTCCTTTGTCTCTTCCTCTTTCTCCTCTTTTACATAAATAAATAATTATTATAACTGTTATAAAGAATAATAATTATTAAAAATACAGTCATTGCTTATTGTTTTTTATTTAGGATAATTCAAAACAAAAAAAAAACTTTTTCAAAATACTCCACCTCATATCTAAATTAACGAAATAAAATTGTTCTGCGCAGCTGAGTTGACCGCACATTGGATCGAAATCCTGGGTGCCCGCGAGAAACATTAGGTAGAGTTTCTTTCACCCTGATGCCCCTGATTCCTAGTAGTAATTAGGTACCTAGGAGTTAATCAGCTGTCACTGGCGGCTTGGTCTAACTAGGATCCGGTCACGGGAACACTAAATAACCCAAAATCATCTCAATATAACCTCAAGATATTCCCGTTACCAGGGTCATGTACAAATTATCATTAAAACATTAATATTGTTTTTAGAGAAATACAAAAAATGGAAAAGCAGCAGCAACAGCAGTGTCTTTTCAATTATAAACTGTTTTTTGATAATAAAAGGAACGTAAAATTTCCAGCCATTTTATGTTTACCAACATTTATATTATATACGTTTTCAATAATCTTAGATTATTACATTCAAGCTCTAAACCCTTCTTATCAAACCAACTCATCAACTATTCAGTCCGCCAATAATATCTTAATTTCATCCTTTTTATATACACTTCAAACAGTCGTCAATATGGTGGTTTATGTAGATGATGAAGATGGTGATGATGACAGAGATAATAATGGTATCCAACTAAAAAGTCCCAAGGAACTTCATAATATTTTCTTATTCGAGGCCCAGTCTATTATTAACAGTAAAATTAAGAATAATAATAAATATAAAATTAAGCCTTCATTCTTTGCTTTAGAAACCTATATAATAAATGATATCAGTCGCTTAAAATATTTACAACAACTTTTTCAGACAAACTTTCGCATTAATGGAGTTTCAAATTTGGTAGATCTTCTGAATAAACTAGAAGCTGATGGGGCAGTACCTCTTGTTGAAGGCGAATTATCTTTCATTTCAACAGCCACATCTAAATTTCCACCCGGTTCATTGCATTATACGACAGCTACCACAAAAACATATCCTTTGCCTCAGCGTATGGGTACAAAATTTTGGGGCCCATTTTATTGGCGAATATTCCACACACTGGCCAAATATAGCCAGAAAGATGATCGGTTTAGAAAAGATTCCAACATAGCATATGTTATAAATAGCTATCCTAGCCTGTTGCCCATTATTGTTCCATGTCCACAATGTCGACAACATTATTACATTAATATTCGTCCCAGTAAGCTGTCTGATAATTTATGTCAGTTGGAAAATTCAACTCCCAACGATATATATTCTCATATTCATAACAGTGTTACAGAGAATTTAATTCCCCTAAAATAATTGATACAATAGATCTTAGGTCAGCATTCATTAGGAGTATTTTGTCTAAACAAGATGTG
>NC_091186.1:43212753-43254745 GCF_040958095.1 Procambarus clarkii | reverse complement strand
TAATTCATATGAAAAAAACATCGTTTATATATTAAAAAAAAAGTTAAACAAGCATAATATACTATTATTTTATCTTTATGTTAAACGAATAAAATAAAAAGTGACACTTTTTTCTTTGTTTTAGGGTTCGGATTTACTCTGTGAGAACACTGCACAACCTAAAAACTACAAGATGTCTCAATGCCAGTTGTATACACATGCATGATTCTCCAGCCTGTGGGATTCTTCTGCTTTATTGTTTTCAATGGCTCCAATTAAGAACAACGTGAATCGTCGAGATCCACTCCCCAGTGTGCCACCAACCACCTTTACATCAGAAGAACAACTCTATGATGGTCTCCCTAAATATTTTATATTAAAGGGGACTCATCTGTACTCTAGTATAAGAACACTGACTTATGTTCAAGAATACCATAAGAGAATAAAAAAAATTATCTCCCTATCCTATCCAGAATTGGAAGATAAACAAAAATATAAAATATGGATAATTAATGATCAGTTGGAAAAATTATCCACATTTTCTTACGTGGATAATAACAATGGTTGGTACATTTGCATAAAATGTAATGGCATATTTATATCATTCCAGAAAATAATAGATCATGAGTGTAAGAGAGCACCATTTATAGTATATACAACTACATTAGATAAAATTAATGAAATATTATATATAATAAAGGCAATGAAAAAAAGGATAAGCATGATGATGATGATGATGATGATGATGATATCGATGATGATGATAAATCTTTTGAAGAGTCAGCCTTTTTATTTAAAACTAAGTATGAAAATTTAAAGACTCAAATATCAAGAAATAAACAAACTTTCATACATGAAGGGTTTAGATTGAAGAATGAAATCATTCCAATTATGGAATGTAACTGCTGTGAAGTAAAATTCCCACTTCAAAAGTATAGAAATAATATACTGAAGATAATCGACTTACATAAGAATGAAGTGAAACCCAATGTTCTGCAAAGAATATGAATTTGACAGAATCTTTTAAAATAATACTGGAAAGTTTACATTACATAATTAAGAACCAATTTCAGTATAAGAATTGTGATATAGATAAGAATAGATTATCTAGAATTATCCTACAAAAAATAATTTCATCTGGTTTTATACATCAAGATAAACGGGAAGTTTTAGAAGACTACTTTTTAGGTATAAAAATCAGGAATTTATTCAAAAAACGAAGGAAATGGAAATATTCTTCCTCAGTCACTAAAACTATAACTAACATTTACGGAATCAGCAACTACATCATTATTATTACATGATGATAGGATAATGAAGATGATAGAAAAAGAAGAAACCGCAGAAGTAGAAGTGGCAACAGAAAAGACATCAGCATCATAAGAGGCAGCAGCAGCAGCAGAAGAATCCAGCATCAGAAGAGACAGCAGCAAGCATAAGAATAGGCAAGCAGCAGCATAAGAAGAAGCAGCAGGCAGCAGCAGCAGCAGTAGAGGCAGCAGTAGAGGCAGCAGTAACAGTAACAGTAACAGTAGTAGTGATGGTGTGGCAGTGGTAGTAGTAGTAGTAGTAGTAGTAGTAGTAGTAGTAGTGGTGGTGGTGGTGGTGGTGGCAGTGGTAGTAGTAGTAGTAGTAGTAGTAGTAATAGTAATAATAATGATGATGATGATGGTGATAGTGATAACAGTAAAGAAGATAATAATGAGCATGATACAAGCAATAAGGAAGAATTAGGGTCATTGACAAACAAAGATTTAGATAAATCTGCTACTTCTACTACTACTACTACCACCACCACTAGTGCCACCACCACTACTAGTGCCACCACCACCACCACCACTACCCTGACCACCATCGTTGCCACTGCTGTGCTGTTGCTGCTCCTGCTGCTTTGGAATCTGATGATGAAGAATCAGTTTTTGAAAATAAGGTGAAGAAAAATATAACAACATTTAAAAGAATTGCAAACAAAACTCAGGAAAATGGAGTTCATCATGTTCAACAACAACAGCAACAACAACAGCAACAACAACAACAACAGCAACAACAACAACAACAACAACAACAACAGCAACAACAACAGCAACAACAACAACAACAGCAACAACAACAGCAACAACAGCAACAACAGCAACAACAACAGCAACAACAACAGCAACAACAACAACAACAGCAACAACAACAACAACAGCAACAACAACAACAACAGCAACAACAACAACAACAGCAACAACAACAACAGCAACAACATAGAGAAGAAGATTTTTGGATCAAATTCCTGATTTCATTGATGCCCTCTTTCCCTCAGAAACTAACACCACAAGAGGAGGAGAAAAAAATAACAACATTTATTTGCCATCTACTTCAAGCTCAAATTATCAACTAATATCAGAAACCACCAATTTACCAGCAGCCAATTTGAAGTGTAATTATCATCAACCTAACATACAAATTGAAGAAGAAAAAGAAACAGATCTGAATTATATAATTGATAAATATTGTAGTAAAGCAGGTGAATCAATTAATAATGATTATCAACAACTAATGGTGTCGTTTCCTGAAAATACAATATTAAGTTCAGGTTTGAATGAAGATGCATATGTTAATCAACAACAACAACAACAACAAGATCAACAGTTTTCAAATACCTATTACAATGCACCTCCAAATTTATATCATGAACATTCATTGACATTCCTTAATCCAACAGTGTCACCATCTACCTCAGGAGCAGGAAATACATTACCCACTTTGGGTTTATCTCTAAATACAATTTCAAGTTCAGATTGGAATGAAGATGTATATGTTAATCAACCACAACAACAACCACAACAACAACAATTATTAGTATCTAAAGATCAACAGCTTTCAAATACAAATACAAGCTACAATGTACCTCAGATACATGCTGATGGAAATTTAAAGCATGTACATTCATTGCCACCAACAGTGTCACCATCTATCTCAGGAGCAGGATCCACATCTGGAAATTCATCATCCACTTTGGGTTTATTATCTCTTTCAAACCAAGATGAGAAAATAACAAGGGAAGTGAGTTTATTATCTCTTTCAAACCAAGATGAGAAAATAACAAGGAAGCGGAAAAAGGAAGAAAGGAAAAAGAAAAAGAGGGAAGAAAAGAAAAAAAAGAAGGAAGAAAAGAAGAAGAAGAAGGAAGAGAAAAAGAAAAAGGAGGAAGAACTTTCTGCAAAGCGAATAAAATATTTGGTTATACAAACTATAAAACAATCATTCCCAATATTATCTGAAGAACCTCAAACCCCATTGACTTTGCCCTCATCATCATCATCATCATCATTATCATCATCATCATCATCATCATCATCATCATCATCATCATCATCATCATCATCCAAAAAAAGAAAAAAAAAAAAATAGTTGTTAACATTTAGTTGGTTTTGATTGTTAAGGTTTTAAAATTTTCTTCATTGTCAGTAATAAATAAAAGAAAAATTTGAATTAGTTAAACCATGTACTGTATATATTTTTTAGTACAAATTAACAAATTTATAGATCTACTAAAGAATTGGAATCTGCTATGAAATATTTTTACCATATGCAGCAAAAATAGAGCTGTATAGTCCTTCGAATGTAGAAGCTGGGTGTAGTGGAGTTTCGAGAATATAATAAGTTTTTTTGTTACAAAAGAATAAAATGAAACCTTTTTTCGAGGAACATTTTACTTTCATCCTAGACTGAGAGAGTGTGCTAGCCAAAGCTCCTCCGTTTTAAAGCTATTTATTATACATTATGGATGTTTTAATAATTGAACTAGTTGAAGCTCTGAGGACAGAATTAAATTACCTACGGGACGAAGTACAGCAGTTGAAAGAGCATCAGGCGAAAAGAAATGAGGAGACCAGCTTTAAAAAAAACACTTGGAAAGTTGTTAAGGATAGAGGTCTTAAGAAAACTTTGGTAATAAATTATCTATCAGCTCACCCACAAGATGAAATTCATTCAGATTACAGTGCTTAAAGTAACAGTTACCTAATTTTTAATTAAAGCTCTTCTAACTTTTGATATATATTGATGAAAATATCCTTGAAAAAAACAACTATTCTAATAAAATTTTAATCATCACAAACACTTTATGACCTCTTGTTCTTTTAAGCTTTGTATAACAGCAGTTATAAAAACTTAGCCCAGACTTGTCACTGGCTGTGCTTGTTCTGCCTGACTTGTCATTGGGTGTGCTTGTTCTGCCTGACTGACTTGTCACTGGCTGCGCTTGTTCTGCCTGACTTACTTGTCACTGGCTGTACTTGTTCTGCCTGACTTACTAGAAATCATGATTTTCTACATGAAATCATGATTTTCTACATGAAATCATGATTTTCTACATGATTTTTTGTATGAACCAAAATAGGGGACTGGAGCTAGAGTCTGTGAACTCTGTTTCTTTTTTTTATATCCATTTAAAGGAGAAAATACAATATTTGATAATAGCTGTTGATATGTATTAATTAGATCCATATTAAATGATTATAGTAAGTAACAAACAGTACACTGATGAGGAAACATTATATAATGTTATTATATAGTCTGTTGATATGCATACTCCTTTTTTTTCTTATAATTATTCTCTAAATATTCATTATATTTTTGAATACACCAATCATATGACATTAAATATACATAATATATTATCAGTAACAAAAAAAAAGAAGTTAATGAATAAAGTAAGATAATAATAAAATATTCATCATTATTATCATTTATTACATTTTCACTAACTTCTACTGAGAATGTACTCTGTTCCGTTAACACTAAAGTGTTATTTTCGTAATTTACCATTTTTAATTACTTATTTGGAAAGACTAAGGAGACTCAGGGGTAGGCAGGAACTTGTGTTAATCTCCTTTCCCATACTACTCCTTTATATAGCTATCAAACAAATATATATCATTATTATTTTTTATTTATAGACAGGTACACTATTTTTCGGGTAATCATTATTTGTTTATGTTGTAATTTATGGAAAACAATTTGACACTCTTTTTTTTTTTGGGGGGGGGGGTAAAGTATTATATATATATAGAGAGAGAAGCTATATCCTAACTTATTGTATATGATTTTGGTGGAGGGTGACGACCACTATCATTGTCCATGATTAGAAGTAATCACACACAGGAGCCTAATGTAGAAAGATGTAACCAGAATGAAGCTAATATTGCCGAAGTTTCACTGAAAGGAGAGAGCGTGGAGAATAAGGCGGAGAGTTTAGCCAAGTATATTGTGTTTTCACTGATGGAGAAGACAAAGGCGACAACTAATGATAAAGTTGAAGAAACACTCCTCAGATGTATCAAGACGATGGTGCACAGTCACGAAAAAACAATTTAAGGGAATATTTAAAAAATTGGACATTACTCATGACACTGGATATGTGACATTTGTTGAAGTTTTCAATGAACTATTTGAAGGTGAAAAGATGGCTATTACTTGGGGCAGGATAATTGCACTATATGCTTTTGGTGGACAGATGGCTTTGTATTGCAAAGACAAAAATATGGAGGACTTGAGCGAAAAAATAGTAACATTTATGAGCAAATATGCCAGTGAAATGGCACCATTTGTGACGATGGCTGGTGGATGGATAAAAATATGTGAAGAATTTCCAGCAGAAGAAGGTGATACGTTGCTGGTTTAGATATCATTGTCCCTGCAGGTGTATAAAGCCTCTCTCTCTCTCTCTCTCTCTCTCTCTCTCTCTCTCTCTCTCTCTCTCTCTCTCTCTCTCTCTCTCTCTCTCTCTCTCTCTCTCTCTTTCTCTCTTTCTCTCTATCTCTCTCTCTCTCTCTCATTCTCTCTCTTTTTCCTCATCCACAATAACTTGAACCTCCCCAAAGTCAGATAGAAGAAAATTATAAAATTGAAATTATTGGCTACATGGCCATGTATGATATCTAAGACAACCCTCAACCTTATATTCCTTATATTAGTTCTCCACTGTGAAGGGAAGAGACCTCGCTTGGAGTTCGTATATATATACTATATATATATATATGTAAAAGTGAAAAAGTATTATTAAAACATATAGTTTTTCATTTCAACAGATATCATTAATCTTTATGGACACTCAGAGTTTCAGTGCTGGAATAGAAACTTTTCTACAAATGGGGGAACAGGAACCTCTAGTCATGGATGAGGTAAAAAAAAAAAAAAAAAAAAAAAAAAAAAAAAAAAAAAAAAAAAAATCTATATCATCATCTGAGACTCCTCATTACAAATTTTCATAAGATTGTGATTTGTTATTTTTTTTGTCATCTTATAAGGTAAATGTGGTACGATTTGATATGAGATTACAATTCGAGGGGGACAGCAAGGACCAACACTCCCGAGGCACAGAGCGCCGGTGCAGGTGCAGTAGGCGCAGCAAAGACCAGCACTCCCGAGGCACAGAACATCGGCGTAGCAAAGACCAACACTCTCGAGGCACAGAGCGACAGCGCAGCAAAGACCAACACTCCCGAGGCACAAAGCGACAACACTCCCGAGGCACAGAGCGACAGCGCAGCAGGCGCAGCAAAGACCAACACTCCCGAGGCACAAAGCGACAACACTCCCGAGGCACAGAGCGACAGCGCAGCAGGCGCAGCAAAGACCAACACTCCCGAGGCACAGAGCGACAACACTCCCGAGGCACAGAGCGACAGCGCAGCAGGCGCAGCAAAGACCAACACTCCCGAGACACAGAGCGACAGCGCAGCAGGCGCAGTAAAGACCAACACTCCCGAGGCATAGAGCGACAGCGCAGCAGACGCAGCAAAGACCAGCACTCCCGAGGCGGAGAATGGAGGCGCAGTAAAGACCAGCACTCCCGAGGCGGAGAATGGAGGCGCAGTAAAGACCAGCACTCCCGAGGCAAAGACCAGCACTCCCGAGGCGGAGAATGGAGGCGCAGTAAAGACCAGCACTCCCGAGGCAAAGACCAGCACTCTCGAGGCAAAGACCAGCACTCTCGAGGCAAAGACCAGCACTCTCGAGGTGGAGAATGGAGGCTCAGTAAAGACTGTCACCTCCTTGAGTTATCACAGAGTAGCGGCGCTCCAAAGACCAACTTCAATCATACTGCTCTTACACCACCACCTGTGCTGACCTGATGCTAGGAGAAAGAGGAAGGGTTGAATTGTACTTACCTCAGTACACGCATGAGGTTTCAGCAGGTGAACACCTTTCTGTTGTAGTTCTGAAATAATTTTAAAAATAATATAATCACATGATATGACTCCTTTTGAATTTTAATTTATTCCTAGATATTATTTTCACTCTTAAGGTTTTCTTTATAGTTAAAAATTAATAATAATAATAATAATAATAATAATAATAATAATAATAATAATAATAATAATAATAATAACCTCTTTAAAAAAAAGAGAAAGAGGAAAAAGAAAAAATTGAAAATTTTGTCTCAATGGCATATTTCCCATCAAAAGGAGGAATTTACAGTCCCAGTGAAAATGAAGAATCTAATAATAAAATTAGAAAAAACAAAACAGCTACAACAACAGCAACAGAATCTAAACCAACACCAACACCAACACCAAGAACAACTAGTGAAAGAAAAAGTGAACAAAATCGAAGAAAATCTCAACAACAACAACAACAACAACGTCGATACCGCATACCATTTGTCAAAACAGCAGGTGGACTCTTACCCTCTAGTGACGCATATCGTGTAAACCGAGATGGTCACATTAAAAACGAGAAAAATCACTTTAATAGGGATGTTTATATTGATGATTATGATTTAGAGGAAAGAACGCGAATAGCTAGAGTTGAAAGACGTTTACAGTATATTGAGGAGTGTTTAGGTAAGAGTAACATCATTAAAGCTGAACCAATAACAGCTTTAATTTATACACATGAAAGTGCTCAATTTATTATAAATAAAGTTTATCATAACTGGATTAGATTTATGGGACATGTGGCTCAGCAACTTATGTCTAGAACAATTGAAAATTTGTTTGGAGCTGCTGATCAATATTTGTTTGAGGGTTGGTTTGAAATTCAAAAAAATTTAAGATCACCCCCACTAAATTATCATTTTATCGACTATAAGGAAAATGTATTAGAAGTAAATAAGGAAATTTTGAATTTGGCGTTAGAAGGTGATAGAGATCAAAATGGTAAACTCCTCTATCCTCAAGATTGTGAGTATATTAATCTTTATTTGGACAATACTACTAATAATGTGTATATTTTTTATTCAATAAATGAATTAATAAACATATATAAAACAAAAACAGATGATGATAAAAATTATATAAACAAGGATAATGATCGGTCTCTTGTAAGTGGCCTAGATGCTTATAGTTTGGTTATGCCTGGAGCTGATAAACGATATAAGGTGTTAGGTTCCCATCGTATTTTATATAATACATTTGTAAATATGTCTAATGGAGAAATGTTCAACACTAGTCTAAATGGAATGGGAATGTCAGCTCTTAACGTCTGTGTTATTATTGTTCATGCCATGATTCATTTAAAATGTTTACTTGATAAAAATATACTTCCCACTGAGAAAATGCGACACTCTAACAAACATTTCATTGAAGAAGTAATAAAACATGTTCCTTCCACATTATTCGGGCATCCCATGTTACCAATTGTTACCTTCAAAGACCAATAAAAAAACAATTTAATAACAATTTAATTAATTTTTAAAAAATAAGAAAACAATGTCGTGGAATATGACTACAAAGCCACTTTTATCATATTTTCCTTCTGATATAACTAGTGATACTAATGTAATTATTACAACTAGTGACACTACGTCAACAATAACAACAACAACAACAACAACTACATCCACTGCAACATCTACAATTACTACTGATATATTGTCACCAATAAACAATGATGACAATAGTAATAATAATAATAATGATGATAATATTAATAATTATTTTAACAGTAAACAAATGTTAGATACTGAAGATTTTACTCAAGATATGTTTTTTTATAAATATGTACGATATCTTAACGAGGAAAAAAGAGCACCAGCTCTTCTTGTTTTTGATTTCGATAATACATTAGCCATATATGATGAACAACAACATTTACAACTGAATTTGTCAGATAGTTTTCCCTCAGTATATACACGGCCATTTTTATATGAGATGTTAGATTATATGAAAGCCACCAACAAACACAATATTCTTATTTTATGGACAGCAGGAAAACGATCATATATTCAAAATGTTTTAACTTTATTGAACATGTGTCAATATTTTACACATATTTTAACGTATTATGACTGTGTTTTATCTAAAAATAAATATGGTGTTAGTAAGTCATATAAATATATTGTCAATAAATACCCTAAATATTCAGATATGAGAGCCATACTGATAGATAACTGGGCTGTTTATAATGCTTTGGGAAGGAAAAGAAAGAGTTATAAGACAAATTATGATGATGGAATAGTCAAACAGCAATACAGTCGACTCATATCTATCAAACCTTATACCATATATGACGTGGTGAAAGAATTTGGGGCTTTCAATATACCCCCTCATCAAATAAATGATATTGATATGTTTATTCGTTCTAAAGGCTTAAACGGCAAAACCAATAATAATTATAATCATAATAATGGAACAGATTCATCCACACCAGGAAAATTAGACCAGTACCCATCATATGGGGACACAGCTCTCTTATCCTTAATATGTTTCTGTGAAAGAGAAATCTTTGGGATAGTAGCAACTCCGACTATACAAAACAAAAGAAGTATAAACAGTGACTACTATATTATTATGCTTGAAAACGATCAGTTATCATTGATAAATAGAAACAAGGTAGAAAATAGTAATATGATCAGAAGTAGACAATGCCGTCCCCTTATATGGATACAAATTTCAACTTAATGATGGTAGTACTATTAATATCTATTTTATATTTCTATAAGTTTGATTAAGTAAGTACTCGTGGGATTATGCCTGAAAGCTTCTAAGGCAGAATCCCGGCTGGAGAAGCAACAATATGGTGTTCAGCTGACATTGGAATGGTCAAAGAGCGATTGGTTTGTAACCCTAGGACTCAATGATCGTTAGTCATCTTGTGTTAATTCATCATCATCATCATTCATTCCATACGTTTTTATTTCGGATATGATTTTTTCTATTAATTCAAGTTGGTTATTTAACATTAATTCTTGTTCATGTATAGTGTCAATAGTTGAAAGGTTAACCCTTTTCCATAATTCATTTTTACTTTCCTCTGTTTTTCTGTAAATTTCTTCAATGTTGCTTTTATAAATTTCTTGAGAGTTTTTTAGTTGCCATTGATAATGTTCATGTAACTGTTGTATACAAAATTTATTATTGTTTTCCAATTGGTTTACATTATTTTGAAATGTGTTTTGAATTTCATTTATTTTTGAATTAGAGATTGTATTCATATTTACACAACTTTTTATGAGTTCATTCATGCGTTTGCATAACAGAAAACAAAGGTAAATCAATTGAGTGTTGATTGAAAATGGTGTATAAAGATGACTACGTTCAAGGGCAAATAGAAACTGTTCAAATAATTTATATACACCAAAAATTCTGTCCATGAGATTGGGTTCATCCATATTTTCGTTTTCAAGTTCATTGATTGCACAATGTATAAGGTTGGTTAGTAGATCGTTAATGAGGGATGAACCTACTATTTGGTCAATATTATCGGTATTTTTAAAGAATTCATTTAATTTTTGAAGATTTTCTTTCGGTTTAAATTCTTTCATATCATTTTTCTTATCTTCTTGTAATGCTAATTTGAACAGCGTTGAACATATTATCAATGGAAATGGGTTTAGTCTCTCTGGACTATTTTCATTTTCGGGTAAAATTTTAATTTCATTTACAAAGAGTGTTTTTAGAATAGATTTTTCAAAGTCTAAATAAATTTGAAAAGCTTTTTTATATTTTTTATTTTTAAGGGCATCATTAAGATTAATAATATCCAAGGTTGATTTTGAAGTCATTTTTTTTATTTTATTTTACTTTGTTAATTTGGTTGTTTTATGGACTCAATAAACTCGTTGTGATCTTTCATTTCAGCCAAAAAATTTATATTATGGGTAATATTCCCTAGAGAATTTTTAGAAATGAAGTTTGTGCCAGTATCTCGAGCTAATATATTTGGTAAAAATGTTGCCATATTCTTTAAAACTAATTTTTCATTACTGCATATATTTGTAAGGGAAATGAATCCTATATGAGATGAATAAGCAGTATTAGGAGGGGTTGTTTCTAATATCCTAATCATACATTCTCCATTGGATTCGTCAGTGGAAATATCAATATTTGAATTTTTTTCCGGTTTCAAGTTAATATCTAATATTTTACTAGGGTACATTCCCATTGCAATATCGAGAATGGAAACATCATTAATGTTATTTACCACATCCACATTTAGATCATCATTAAATGTATTGAAATACCGTTTTAAATTATCAGTATTTGAAGTTAAATGACTTTGATACGTTTTAACCATAGGTTTCTCAGTTGCAATATGAGACAGATAAGAAAATTTTGTCTCATGTATAAAAGAAGGGGGATGAATATCTATAGGTCTAACAGGATTTTTGAGCTGTTGTAATACATTGGGTGAACTGGTATTGGTTTGGGTGGATATTTTAGGTTTAAGAGCTCGTTTTAATTGTATACATTCAGTGGATTGATTTTTGGTAGTAGTTGTAGTAAAAATAGCTCTTCCTTGTCTGTTAACAATAAGAATGTTATGCATCGTGAAGATACATCGACCATTGAGAGGCGGTAATTCTTTAAGATCATCGAGGGAGTCAGAAAGAGCAATTGCTATAGCTATATAATCATGAGTCCTATGTGTCGATAATGGTTCACAGTATGACAATCGATTATTTCTTATTTGTAAGAGCCGTTGCTGAGATTTAATTAACTGAGCATAATAAATACTCATTATATTGTTAATATCAAAGATTTTTAAATCCACTGAATTAAAATCATCCTTTTTTATAACTTTAATAAATCGTGAAGAAGGAGGAGCGCTTATTCCCTTTTCATTGTCATTCCATTGTTCGCTTTTTAATGGACGTTTATAGTAACCGTTTTCCAAAGGATATGGGAGACTTTCTACAAATTTTGTATAAATTTTAGTTAAATCGTCAACATTTATTTCATTTATTTCGTCTATTATTTCTTTAGTGTTAACCCAAACAATTTTAATATTTTGATCTATGAGATTTGATGGCATAGCTAAAATTTGTAACAAAATGTTGGGATTGGGTAAGATAACATTACCAGGGAAGAAAGATATGTTCTGTGTTTGTTTAATTTGGGGATAAATTTTGTAATTAATACCGAAACTAGATAGAGCATGCCAGAAATATCCTAAATTATAGGTGTGTATTCCAATGTTATTATGACACATTTCATTATAATGAAAATCATTTAAAGTTTCCCGAAAGATTAAACCCATTTTCACATACAAACATGGTTGGCATATGGCAGATAAACTTATATAGGTATTGGATTTGGATAATTTTTCTTGGGCTTTCATATAGAGTTGTTCAAGTTGAAGTAAATAATAATCTTTATCTTCTGTTTTTACATTAGGTAAAATTGCATGTTTACAAATACATTGAGTACCTATCATATTTATTTGTTCTCTAATCATCGTTCTAATTAAATTATGTTGGGGTGAATCATCATTAATTTTAGAAATGATATTAATGACATCAGAATTAACTATCGGATTTTTTATTGAAAGTGATGATGTCGGTGATTGAGGTAAAGATGAAGACATTTATTTACCTTTTTATTTTAATTTATAATAAAAAATATATGAAAATATGAATAGTCCTGTAGGGATTCCAAATACAACCAATCCTGTACAATCACCAAACCCACCACCAAACCAACCAGCTCAAAACCAACAAACAAACACCATAACACAACAATCAGTAGTTGGTCTAACTCCGAATTCATCTATAACATCAATAATGGCCAATCCAAAAGTTAATCCAGAAATATCTGAAGTTCTTTCCAAAATTCAAGATATGACTAGATATATCAGTGACCCTAACCAACGTGCTTCTTTCATAAAAGCTTTGGGTCAACAGTTAAATATGATTGGTAATTCTTCTAAATGTGTTTGTATTCACGCTCTATTTCCTGACCTAAAATATGAAGAAAAAGATTATCATTTACAACAAATTGAAGATTTGTATAGAAAAGCACGGGAAAAACCAGTGCATAATATTTATAAAAGTTTGTCTGCTATATGTCCACCCTGTTTATATCTAAAAATGGGTTTGTTATCAACAGACGTGGTGAAAGATTTTAAAGACTCATTTTGTTCCAACAAAACTGGACCTCATAAAACTTATAATTTAGGACCAATGGCTCATGTCTTAACAAGTTATAATGTTAATCAAAAAGTCTATCCTAACATGCAAAATGCTATGAATATATCTTTTCATCCAGGTAATATTCTAATCCCTGATTCAAAAATCTTTTTACAGATGTTAGCTATGCCATCAAATCTCATAGATCAGGGGGTTAAAGTAATTTGGGTTGATACAGAGGAAACTGTTCCTTGCAATAATAATAACATTAAAGACCAATTGGAATGTTATGAAAAGTTTATGAACGCTCTCCCTGCTTCTCTTGATAATGGTTATTACAAAGGTGAGCCAAAACCAATTGACAAGATTAAATTAATAACTTCTCCACCTCATAAATTTGTTAAAGCAGCTAAAGGTGAAGAAAATTTAGTTTTACTAAAAATTTTTGATGTAAATTCAGTTTTAAACATATATTATTCTCAACTAATTCAATCACAGCGACGTTTACAAGTGAAAACTATAACAGATAATGATGGAAGTAGATTATATTTGAATCGAACCAATTTTGCTTGTTATGAACCCTTGTCCACACATCGAATACATGATTTTCTAGCCATAGCGGTTGCCCTCTCGAATAATCCGGAAGATCTTAAAAAATACCCTCCACTCAATAATGAGTGTATCACTACTCCACATAATATTCTCATCATTAATAATAAAGGGAAGGCCGTGTTTACTGACAGTACTGAACCTAAATCAACTACAGCCTGTGAAAAATTGAAACGAGGACTTAAAGATGGTACTAAATATCCACCTCATAAACGATTTGTAAATACAGCACATACCATGACACCTAATACAAATCTCAAACCTGGAGATCCTATTAAACCAGACAGTTTTCCTGACTTAAATACTACCACTTCTCCTGATCTCGCTGATATTGCTATGGAGAAACATATTAATGATTCGGAAATGTTTCGTAAGAATTTAAAAGCAAATATAGACAATTTGAAAAATTACTTTTCAGAGTTTAATGATGACCTGAATAAACCTGTTGATATAAATAATGTTAATTATTCTATTTTTGATATTGCCATTGGAATGTCTCCTTCAAAAATACTCGATATCAATCATAATCTTGCAGGTGAAAAACCCAATGGTATTGATATATTTTCAGACTATCCCGAAAATGGCACAAATATTCTTGAAATAGCATCACCTAATGTAGTATATTCAGATCAAATCGGTTTTGTTACTCTCAAGAGCCTATGTTCTAATGAGATGTTAGTATTAAAAAATACCATTGCCCATTTGCAAAATATTATGAATCGCAGTGTTGGGGTATTTAGGAAATTTGAAGTAACACCGGGAAACAACATTTCAACTCTTCAACCTAATTATTTAGTACAAATACGAGATCCTTCTGAATATCTTCAAGTTGTTGATAAAACTATAAAAGCAGATACATCCATCCCCAACTTCCAAATAGAACCTCCTAATGATGTACATCATATACCACAAGATTTGTGCGATTCAATGTCATTTAATCAGTATGTAAATTTGTATACCCCACCTAAAACACAAGGATGTATATGGTAATTTATATTATAATTAAAACTTTTCAATTATATTAATAATTTAATATATTGTTTGTTTATTGGCAATTACCCAAAATACTTAGTTGTTGTTTTTTATTTTTTATGAATTACCCTCTAATATTTTTTTTGTTTTGGTTATTATAAAAAAAATGAACATTTATATATTTGTTGTTGGTATATGTTTACTAATTATTTTATTTTTAATGTGGATGAGAATCCAATCCACAAACAGCGACACCATCTCTCCACAATCAGAAGATGTCAGTGCCACCCTCCCAACAGCACGTGCCACTGTCACCACCTCCACCATCACTCCAGCTGCTGACGACAGCGGTGCCACTGTCACCACCTCCACCAGCACTTCAGCTGCTGACGACAGCGGTGCCACTGTCACCACCTCCACCTCCACCAGCACTCCAGCTGTTGACGACAGCGGTGCCACTGTCACCACCTCCACCTCCACCAGCACTTCAGCTGCTGACGACAGCGGTGCCACTGTCACCACCTCCACTTCCACCAGCACTCCAGCTGTTGACGACAGCGGTGCCACTGTCACCACCTCCACCAGCACTCCAGCTACTAACGCAGAGACGAGGACTTTGGGGGGTAAGGGGTGGGATTTTGCTCTGGATGGGTAAGGGGAGGGGGGGTGTTAAGGTGGGTCGCCGAAAACGGAGATTCGAACTCAAAAGGCGGGCTAGGATCCGTCCCTGATCCGACACAGAGACAGAACGGAGAGACGACCCACTGTGGCAGGGTGAGGCGTCGAGAGAGTCCTTCCCACAATTTTTTTAATAAATGGCTAAGAATTATTGAACATTGAGAGGTTTCGTTTAGCATATTATAAAAAAAAATAATAGACATATGTAGCAGCCAGAAAGCCACACCTGGACCACTATGCTAGGCCCGACCTGCCCAACGAGGCAAGTTCCCCTGAATCTATATATTTTTCCAATTTTCCTCTATGAAGTGATAAATCTGTACATTTCACCATGCACAAGTTAATTAGGTTAGGGGCTAGGTTAGGTTCGGTTCGGTCATATATCTATGTTAGTTTTAACTCAAATTTCCAATAATCAACCCATACATAATGAAATGGACAGATTCATCTCTTCACAAGAAAAAAAAATTGAAAAAAATATAAATTCATGAAAACTCGGCCCATCAGGCAAATCGGGTCTTGCACAGTAGGCCAAATACAACGTTCTGGCAACCAGGCACGACATATAAATATATATATATATATATATATATATATATATATATATATATATATATATATATATATATATATATTTATTTATTTTGGTGGTTGTTATTGTTTTTTGTAATAGGTTTAAATGGGTTTCAGGAGACCTACCCGTTGTTTGTTTCTTCCTCTGTATGTGTCGTTTTACCCACTCACTTAGGATCCATTATTGAGAATAAGGATTTGATGAATATCTCTTTAGTAACTTGTAACTTACATTCGAATTACCATTCTCCCAGAGTTTTTATTATTATTATTATTATTATTATTATTATTATTATTATTATTATTATTATTATTATTATTATATTAGGCATACCACCACCTTCAATTAATAAATATACAGTTAGATCTTAGAAATTGTAAACATTATAGAATATGAATTTTGTATATATCAAATTTAATATATTTCTATTTACAACACACACACACACCCACACACACACACACACACACACACACACACACACACACTGTAGGTTTTTATAATTATAATTAAAAAATTTAGGTAATTTTATGATCAGTATTGATTACACTTGTATTAACACTTTCGCGCTATCTGGACGCGCCGGCGCGTTCGGTTTCGTCTAACGTAAACGCATAGTGGACATAAAGTTATGTCTACTTTTAAAATATTTGTATAAAATTCAATTTTTATCCGATTTACTTTGGGTTTGTTTCAAACTGCGCGCTATGAGGCTCTCTTTCTCACCACTAGGCTGCATCGTACAATAAGTTCATGAAAGGTGTGGATAACTTCGATCAAATGGTATTTTGTCCCAAACGGGTTGCAGGTGGGTGACTTTAGCCGTTTATACTGGTAATTCTTCCCCCATATCATGTATTATATGCATATGTCTGTTTAGGGAATTTTATTCCGATCAATATACAACCAAAAATAACTGTGTGCAACAAGTATAATCTTGACAAACATAACAAAAGTAAAAATATTTCGTGTGTGTTTGACGCTCACTGATATGTTCCAGCGTTGTTTTATATTTGTCGCTATTCTAACTTACGCTTTGTTGATATTTTTTACCTATGGGCACATAGAACATTCTATTGCGAACACATTGACATAAAAATGAATGACGTACATAGAAAATTAATGTCATGAGAGTGAAATAAGTATAAACTTTCAAAGCGCCGTGCGTCATCCCGTCACCGATACCGGGTAACAATTTCACCACTTCCCACACTCTTGCGGGCGGGCTGCATCATTATTCTACGCTTATATTCATATCACCGTGTTGGGAATTTCATTGCGAGTCCATTTATACCAAAATTAACGCTGTAGAACAAGTGTGGAGGTGATTACAATCCCAAGAGTAAAAACATTTTATTGCTGATGGGCGCTCACGGCGAGTCATCTACGTAGTTATTTATTTGGTGCTGGTATCCCTATATGTTTCGTGACTTATTTTACTAATGTTCTTCTAGAGAATTTTATTGCGAACACGTTGGTACCAAAATGAAATACGTAGCATGAGAACTAAGGTCAGAAGAGTAAAAAGAGTATACACATTTTTGTTTTTACGCTTAAGCGATAAAAACGCAGCGCGCACATTCGGTTGGCTGAGTGACCTTTGCGGAAAGCGCGAAAGTGTTAAAAAAATAAAGCAAGCACCTGTTTCTATGACTTGGTAAATGTCATACATTACAACAAATTTTTTTCGAATACTTTATTAAATTTACTGTGCTTCAAAATTCATTTGGTCTCTTTCTTCATGGTTTATAATTTTATATGTATTAATCGTTGTAAAAATCACGAGAATTACTGCAATTAGCCCAGCAATGGCATGATGTGACCCCATAACATATTTCATGTGATCATCAGATTTAACTGAATCCATAAATGGTATTTTATCATATACATTCATAAAAGATGTTATTGTAATAAACAAACATAAGATAATTAATATAATAAGTATAAAATATGTGAATATTTTATTACCGAACATATCTTTTTTTGTTCTTTTTTATATAGGAGAAAAATAATAAAATGACTATGAAATTTAATTATAATTTAATAATTTAATAGATGTATAAGCTGTTTAGCTGGAGGAACGATTTTTTGGGCATAAGAAACAATTGATTTATATTGATATTGATGGTAAGTTAAGATAAATGTAATTAATAAAAGAGCCATAATAGCAATTACTAATGACATTAATGATTTGGAAATATTTGTTCCCAAAAGATAAAAGGTGGCTAATAAACCAACCAAAAAAGACAGATACATAATAGAAAGGGACCAATTTGTTTTTTTCTTAACGACATTCATTTTTTCCTGTGATATTTCCTTATTATCATGTGTCTCATTAAATGTGGGAGTTGTTAATGTGGTTGGTATTGGATTCCAATAAGATTCTTCATGTACTCTATTAGCTATTCTCAAATCCATAACATGAGGTTGAGGTAGTAACTGAGGAAGTTGTTGATGATTCTCGCCTGAAGCCGTTGTTGTTGTTGTTGTTGAAAGATGAGGATGTACCATTTTATTTAACGATTTTCTTTTATTTTTTTAATTATAGTTTTAATTAATGTTTCACTATTGAAGGGTATTAGTGTTTTGAGTCGATGGCTGTTTATATGTATTAGGGCTTCTTCAAGTGGGAAATAACAGGCAATTTTTTCTTCATCTAAGCGATGACTGAAAGGAAAACGATGCATATAATTCTTAATTGCAAGGTTGTTGGTCTTCTTATCATTTAGGTTGAAAATACATCCTAAAGTTCCAAGTATCCAATTTAAACATCGAGACCGAGAGTGCGTAAATTGAATTAAATTATTTGCATTTTCAGTTTCAATTAAAATACTATAATCACACTGATAGGTTTTACCATTCAGTGCTATCCATTCCTCTGATATCATTGGTAAATTATATTGGTTATTATGAATCATCCCCAATTTAATTCTTTTAATAATTGGTATAAAATCTAAATGAAAACAATGTGTTTCTTCCATAAACTCTCTAATTTGGGTAATTATCGGAATCTTTTGATCAATTTTTTCAGGTTGACCACGAGGAAGTGTATACTCTCCCTCTATTGTATTTCCATTACCAAACATATGTTGATATAAATTAACATATTCGGCTTGACTCATGGGGGACGAATTTTCAAAAATAATAACATTTTTCGTTTTATCATTCCATTTATGTCGATAACTTTTATTATTAAGATACGAAATATAAAAGTATGATGGAGAATGTAACATTAGGATTTTACATTTTTTTAATATAACTTTTTCGTCTGTACTAAAACATTGACTGGCATCTACATATAAAAGCCCTAAAGATTTTTTAGTTTTATTATCATAATTTAATTGGTTTGGTTTTAATTGTATTAATGGCATATTTATAGTGGGAGGACGATGTGCATTTTTGTAATAAAAATCAGTTTCTTTACAATACTGAGATGACATACTGACTATTTTGTATATAAAAATGAATGGTGTTTATATAATAATTTATATATTTTTTGTATTCTAACGGAACATGGATTATATTCATTAATGTGTAATAGGGAGTGGTGGTGGTGGTGTGGTAAGGTTGTTGGGGTTGTGGTGAGGTGGTGGTGGTGGTGGTGGTGGTAGCGGCGGTGGCGGTGTTTGGGTTGTTGTGTTGGTTGGGTTTTGGAAGGGTGGTGGTGGTGGTGGTGGTGGTGGTGGTGGTGGTGGTGGCGGTGGCAGTGTTTGGGTTGTTGTGTTGGTTAGGTTTTGGGAGGGTGGTGGTGGTGGTGGTGGTGGTGGTGGTGGTGGCAGTGTTTGGGTTGTTGTGTTGGTTAGGTTTTGGGAGGGTGGTGGTGGTGGTGGTGGTGGTGGTGGTGGCAGTGTTTGGGTTATTGTTTGGGTTGTTGTGGGAGTTGTTGTGTTGGTGGGGTTTGGGTTATTGTTTGGGTTGTTGTGTTGGTTAGGTTTTGGGAGGGTGGTGGTGGTGGTGGTGGTGGTGGTGGTGGTGGTGGCAGTGTTTGGGTTATTGTTTGGGTTGTTGTGGTGGTTGTTGTGTTGGTGGGGTTTGGGTTATTGTTTGGGTTGTTGTGGGGGTTGTTGTGTTGGTGGGGTTCGGGTTATTGTTTGGGTTGTTGTGTTGGTGGGGTTTGGGTTATTGTTTGGGTTGTTGTGGGGGTTGTTGTGTTGGTGGGGTTTGGGTTATTGTTTGGGTTGTTGTGTTGGTGGGGTTTGGGTAGGGTGATGGTGGGGGTGTTGTTTGGGTTGTGGTAGTTTCCATATCTTTTATTATTTGAGGAAAATTTTTTACCAAAATTTTCCCAAATTGTTTTTCCTGACATTTATACCGAAATAAAATATATGAAAACAATACTGCAAATTCTTTTTTTTCTATAGTTTCTTTTACAATACTATGTATAATATCTCGAGGTATATTATCATGGTAAATGGTTTGGCATATGGTATCCATTCCTTCAATTAAAGATTGAATTAGATTTTTTTTATCATTTACAGATACCTCTCGAAATTTTCGTATTGTAATCTCAATTTTGTTCGAGGATAAATCCATGAAACTTTTCAGAAAGCTACATTCCGGATTCCATTGAATATGAAGAAGTAGAGGCTTGTCAGAAATGTCAAAATTCCATAGCCCAAGATTACAAAAAGCACATTTCACATGATCACTAAGACCTGTATAAAAGAATCCAGCTGAACTTAGATCTTCTGAGTTTGGTAATGTAAGTGGCCATGTGCTAAAACTTTCCAGGCGATTTTTACAATCTTCATATGTTCGATCGACACTGGGACAATGAGGTGACAATGAGAGGACTAAATTTGATTGCAGAATAACTTCACATAACTCTAAAGGGACATTACCAACGGGTTTTCCCATGATAAATGGACAATAAGGAACTCTTTGTCTATGTTTATTATGTGGAATATCGTTTATTTGCCAGTTCTTGATAACTGTATTGCAGAAAATACATGCACATGCATCGTTTCTTTTAAGATAAAAAAATCCATCCCTAGCTAAATTTAGAGGGGAAATCCATGGGAATTTCCAATTGTTAAATGTGTCTAGACGTGCACTTTCAAACTTCAAAAAAAAAATGTTGTTAAACATTCTGATAGGTGTTTTAATTTGTGAAATAAATGTACAATTATGTTCTGGATATACAATTGCATTACTATTTATATTGAATGTAAGTGACAAATGACACTTTATACATTTCCATAGATTTTCTTGTTTGTTATAATAAAACCCATTTCGTTTTAAAATGTTTAAATTTATTTTGAAATTTAAACCTTCTAATGTTTTCATGCTATGTTGTCCACTCATTTTGGTATGTAATTAATGAATGGTAAATTTATTAAATCCGTCTGACCATATTATATATTTTACTAGGCATGGCATTATATATATTTTTTTTTTTTATTTATATTTCGAGATTCTTCAGGTTTACAGTAAAGGCTTCAAACTCTTCTTTTCAATTCCTTTTCAAGTCAAATTCCATTATCATCACTAGTGTTCTAGGCGATTTGTAAAAAAAAAAAAAAAACTTGGTGGTTATATAATAAACATATTGAAATAAAATTAAAATAGTGATAGGATGATATCAAAGCAAAAGAAAAACGAAGAATTTTGCAGCAAACATGAATTTGAATTAAAAATTAGCCAAATGTTGGAAAAAGGTGGGCCTGGGAGTCGGAAAATTTTTACTCGAGAAAAATTAGCACAATACATTGAGGAAGTCAAAAATGCTAAATTGAAACTGAATTGGAAATCTTCTCATGAATATGATCTATTGTCTCGATATGATGTCAAAAATCTATTTGGGGATGATGTCTTAGTAACCATCGACGAAACTGAACGAAGAATGAAGCGGGGGACCAAGCGTAAACTGACCAGTGACAATCGTCATTCTACTACGGCTGTAACAACAACAACAACAACGGGAGCAACAACAGCTGATCCTGGCCGGATGTGTCGTCGTTTCATACATCAAGGGCAATTGTATGATACGATTTATGATGCACACAGAGCAGTTTGTCACGGAGGAGAAAAAAGAACTTATTTTGAAGCAAGTAAAACTATCGCTAACGTCACTCAACAATCGGTGAAACTCTTTATTTCACTCTGCCACATATGTAATTTGAAACGACTTCCTCGACGAAAAAAGGGGGTAATACGGCCCATTGTATCGACCAGTTTTGCGGAGCGAGGACAAATGGATTTAATAAATATGCAAAAAGAAGGAGGATGTGTGTATAAATATATTTTACATTATCAAGATCATTTAACAAAGTTTTCGGTTTTACGAGCTCTTCGCAGTAAACGGGCGATTGAAGTGGCACGCCACTTACTCGATATATTTGCTCTCTTGGGAGCCCCACGAATTCTGCAGAGCGATAACGGCCGTGAATTTGTGGCAGAGGTGATTCAAGAACTAAAAAACGAAATGTGGCCCAACATGCTCCTCATTAATAGCAAACCTCGTCATCCACAGAGCCAAGGGAGCATTGAATGTACAAAAGAAAATGTAATCAAAATGCTTGGCAGTTGGATGTGTGAAAATCAAACGCGAGATTGGTCAGCTGGACTTCCCTTTGTGCAATTCACCAAAAACACAGCATATTCACGTGGAATTGGCGTATCGCCTTACAAGGCAGTTTTTGGTATAGAACCACCAATATATATGAATAATAATACACCTTCATTAATAAAGATGATGCAATTGAAATTAAGAGAAAAATAGAGGTGATGAGTTAATAGTACATTATTTCTTCAAATTTATTTATGTTAGTTAAAATGCACGTGCTAAATATCAAGGTTCATTATTAATTTATTTTTGTTTTTGTTTTTGTTTTTGTTTTAGGATACCCAAAAAAAAAAAAAATATAAAAAACATACCTCATAAACCCAAAATGGTTCTGGATGGGTTCTACTGAAGATGGATGGGTACCCAGCATCATCACAATTGAAATTCATAATGCAAATATTGGATATAGGTTCGATGATAACTAAATTGTTTGTTGAACTAGTTTCCAACATTGACCATCATATATAGTAATCAACTCAAAATTGGTATGGACCAGGGGAATCGGACTGTCTAATTAAAACAAAGCAAAGCAATGCGATGGTCAGAGATAGATGTTGATGTAATGTGATTTCTGCCCAGTGCTCGGAATGTCAAAGTGAAGAAATTCAAAGAAGCGCGGGTAAACGGCGTGAGTCATATATCATATAGTGGGGAGTTGATGATTGAGATTCATTCAATAGGCCGTTACTTAACATATATTATATTAACCTAACCTAACCTATGTTAGGTTAGGTTATGTAGGGTTGGTTAGGTTCGGTCATATATCTACGTTAATTTTAACTCCAATAATTTTTTTTTAACTCATACATAATGAAATGGGTAGCTTTATCATTTCATAAGAAAAAAATTAGAGAAAACATATAAATTCGTGAAAACTTGGCTTATTAGGCAAATCAGACCTTACATAGTAGGCTGAGAAGACCGTTCTGGCTACTAGGTACCACATATATCCAACTCGAATTGATATACTCTCTGTAGTGATACTTTTTTTTAAATAATATTTACAATAAGAATAAAGGTATTAAAAAAAAATATAATATAATATCATTTCTATACTACTTATTATTAAAATACTTATTTGTAAATTTAATTATATGGAGAATAAATGTGAATTGCTATATTCAATATCATAACCAGATTGTATTAACATGTGATACAAATAATACAACTGTAAATTATTTAAATTTGTGGTGTCAATTTTCCAATTTGGTGATAGATGAATAGGATTTTCTTTATAATAGTTAATCAATGCATCATGAAAAATTTGCTCATTCGGCATTAAAATAAGTTGTTTGTAAATTGCATCTGAAATTTTATTTGGACATTTTGAAGAATTATAATACGGGATAACCATATTATTAATGATCATAAAAGCTAATTTGAAAGGTGAATTGGAATTATGAAAGTTGTTTTTATAATTTGAAACTTTTTCTTGTATAAATTGAACATATTTTCGTTTTTCTTCTTCATCATTTTGATTATTAATAAATATGTTTGTTTGATCCTCCACAATCATTAAATTTTCAGTATTATCTTCTTTGAATGGTGGCAGTGGCGATTGTTGCGGTGCCGGTTGCAGTGGTGATTGTTGCGGTGTCGGTTGCAGTGGTGATTGTTGCGGTGTCGGTTGCAGTGGTGATTGTTGCGGTGTCGGTTGCAGTGGTGATTGTTGCGGTGTCGGTTGCAGTGGTGATTGTGGCGGAGTCGGTGTCGGTGTCGGTGGTGATTGTGGTAGTGATGGTGATGGTAGGTGTGATAGGTCAGAATCCATTTTAAGGATTGATTTTGGGATTTTTTTTTATACATTTTATATATATATAAAAAAAAAGAGGGGCTGGATTTTTATTATAGAAAGAGACATTATACTAAGATGGTAAACCAATGTTTTTAAGTAGGGGTGGTGGTGGTGGTGGTGGTGGTGGTGTTGCTGCTGCTTTTGGTAATATACCTTCATCTTGATTGATAAACGTTACAATTTCATCCTTTTTTCCCGGTTTGAATGATGTCAGTTAAGAGATGGGGATTTCGGGTTCTTAAACAATATTATCATTAGTCATCAATATCACTAAAAATACGAAAGTAATTCCCTTCGTCACATGATTCCGTGTTAATATGTCACAAAAAATTATTCCTGTTTGGTGTATTCATGTTTAATCTTTTGCTGGTTTATATACCATTCTTCATAAACTTCCAACATTCTAGTTAATTTCAAATGTATTTTTTTTATACATTAGATGTCTATATGATTTAAAACAGTGTTGCCTTATCTAGATTTAAATAACCAAGTGTGTGTATATATGCTTGTGGGTGCCGGATGTCAAAGAGTGACTGAGCGGAGGAGCTGTGTGTGTGTGTGTGTGTGTGTGTGTGTGTGTGTGTGTGTGTGTGTGTGTGTGTGTGTGTGTGTGTGTGTGTGTGTGTGTGTGTGTCTTTGTGTCTTTGTGTGTCTTTGTGTGTGTGTGTGTGTCGTTGTGTGTGTCTTTATGTGTGTTTAAGTGTGTGTGTTTTTGTGTCTTTGTGTGTGTGTGTGTCTTTGTGTGTGTGTGTCGTTGTGTGTGTGTGTGTGTGTGTGTGTCTTTATGTGTGTGTCTTTATGTGTGTTTAAGTGTGTGTGTTTTTGTGTCTTTGTGTGTGTGTGTGTCTTTGTGTGTGTGTGTCGTTGTGTGTGTGTGTGTGTGTGTGTGTCTTTATGTGTGTTTAAGTGTGTGTGTCTTTGTGTCTTTGTGTGTGTGTGTGTGTGTCTTTGTGTGTGTGTCGTTGTGTGTGTGTGTGTGTCTTTGTGTGTGTCTTTGTGTGTGTCTTTGTGTGTGTGTGTGTGTGTGTCTTTGTGTGTGTGTCGTTGTGTGTGTCTTTGTGTGTGTCTTTGTGTGTGTGTGTGTGTGTGTGTCTTTGTGTGTGTCTTTGTGTGTGTCTTTGTGTGTGTCTTTGTGTGTGTCTTTGTGTGTGTGTGTGTGTGTGTCTTTGTGTGTGTGTCTTTGTGTCTTTGTGTGTGTGTGTGTCTCTTTGTGTGTGTAAGTGTGTGTGTGTGTGTGTCTTTGTGTGTGTGTGTGTGTGTGTGTGTGTCTTTGTGTGTGTGTGTCTTTGTGTGTGTGTGTGTGTGTGTGTGTGTGTGTGTGTGTGTGTGTGTGTGTGTGTGTGTGTCTTTGTGTGTGTGTGTGTGTGTCTTTGTGTGTGTGTCGTTGTGTGTGTGTGTGTGTCTTTGTGTGTGTCTTTGTGTGTGTCTTTGTGTGTGTGTGTGTGTGTGTCTTTGTGTGTGTGTCGTTGTGTGTGTCTTTGTGTGTGTCTTTGTGTGTGTGTGTGTGTGTGTGTCTTTGTGTGTGTCTTTGTGTGTGTCTTTGTGTGTGTCTTTGTGTGTGTCTTTGTGTGTGTGTGTGTGTGTGTCTTTGTGTGTGTGTCTTTGTGTCTTTGTGTGTGTGTGTGTCTCTTTGTGTGTGTAAGTGTGTGTGTGTGTGTGTCTTTGTGTGTGTGTGTGTGTGTGTGTGTGTCTTTGTGTGTGTGTGTCTTTGTGTGTGTGTGTGTGTGTGTGTGTGTGTGTGTGTGTGTGTGTGTGTGTGTGTGTGTGTGTGTGTGTGTGTGTCTTTGTGTTGGTGTGGGTGTGTGTCTTTGTGTGTGTGTGTGTGTGTGTGTGTGTGTGTGTGTGTGTGTGTGTGTCGTTGTGTGTGTAAGTGTGGGTGTGTGTGTGTAAGTGTGTGTGTGTCGTTGTGTGTGTGTGTGTGTGTGTGTGTGTGTGTGTGTGTGTGTGTGTGTGTGTCTTTGTGTTGGTGTGGGTGTGTGTCTTTGTGTTGGTGTGGGTGTGTGTGTGTGTGTGTGTGTGTGTGTGTGTCTTTGTGTTGGTGTGGGTGTGTGTCTTTGTGTTGGTGTGGGTGTGTGTGTGTGTGTGTGTGTGTGTGTGTGTGTGTGTGTGTGTGTGTGTGTGTGTGTGTGTGTGTTGTATAAAAGGAGGTGGGATCCGAGCAGTATCTCAATTCTCATCCTGCGTTTCTTTGGATATTACTACAGTGAACTTCTAAAAGTTATACTTACAACCATTGTTGTGTAGTATATTAACATTTACTAAGGCGTAAATAAGGCGTAAGTATTTCAGTTTGTTTTTTCTTTTTTTTTTCTTTCTTTTTTTTAAGTAGTAGATAACTTTCAATTTTTGATTGAGATTGTTTCTGTTTCTCCTTGAATAGATTGATGATCATCTTAGTCTATTTCAATACACCAGACTATTTCAATTATAATATATATATTTTTCAGGTTGGGAAAAATGAACCAAATGGATATTGGTAATGGGGAAGAAGTTGGCATTGAGAAATTGGGAAATGATGAAGAGAGGAAAGTAAATGAAGGAGGAGTTGAAGATGAAAAGGGAGATGAAGAAAGGGGAGAAGATGAAGATAAAAAGGTAACTGAAGAGGAAGATAAAGATATAAAGGTAATTGAAGAAGAAGATGAAGATATAAAGGTAATTGAAGAAGAAGATGAAGATAAAAAGGTAAATGAAGAGGAATATGAAAAAATCAAGTTTTTTATAAATAAATTTGACGCTCCATTTAAATATGATTCTAATTTTAAAAAATTTAAAGAATTGCAAAGTGAGCTAGATAGGATATTTCTTGAAACTAAATGTAAAGTTGAATGCTTAGAAAAATGTACATTCACTAAAGAAGAATTATCCGAATCCGGATTTCAAGATTTTATTAAATATGATCATATGGACCGGATATATAATTATTTCATTTATTATGGTTGGTATTTCACCATAACAGCAAGAATTAAGTATAATAATTGTTGGGTATATGTTCACATATATTATGTTTATGCAAACAATTGTTGTAATATGTGGGTTACTGAGGATGCTCAAATATTTCTTAAATTTCTTGTCAATGAATTTTTTCATCCAAGTAAACCCCATTCCGAAGAAATTTGGTTAGCTATGAAAAATGATAACTTAAATGTAGAGAAACCTCCACAATATACATATTAAGTTTTATCATGATGAGATGATGTAAAATAGGATTGAATGTTTTTTGAAGATAAAAAACACTACTAACGCAATATTACCAGATTTTCTATGGTGGATGTGAAGGTCCTAATTCCACATACATCAAGTTAATATCTTGTGATGACCATGAATTCATCATTAAAAGGAAAGATGCCTTCACCTCTGTTACGACCCTGGGTTCTCCAGTGGAAACCAGAGGTCAAAATTGAGCTATTAAACTTCCTAAGTAGTACAGTTGGCGCATTTCGAATGGAAATTGTTTGTATCTTCCCTGCCAGACGTAAGACTATTATTGTTTCTCAAAGAGCATTTAAAGACTGAGCTGGGGGTTGATTATTAAATAATAACATAGGCACCAACTTTGCTTACTAATACTTTCTAATCATTCATAAAGTAACAATACGTTGCATAGGGGAAGATCTTTAATGTGCTTAGCTGCACGATCAATTAGGCTCCTTCCGGCACCACGACATGAGGGAGGCCAGGTGGTCGCGAGGAGCTCGGGCTTCTCTTGGCTGGTGGCGTGAGGTTAAGACCTACTCTGTGGCTGTATCCCTACTCTCCTTCCTTCTCCTCTTACTTATTTCCCTTACCTGAAGTTCCTGTACCCTTAAGTTAAGTATTATATGGTGTAAGTGTGCCTACTCTGGTAGTAACTATTGGTGAGACCTGGGGTTAGTATTTGCCAGTGTTTTGTTTACCCTAAGTGTTGTGTTTTGTATTAGGGTCCCACGTGGTCTCACTACCCTAAGCTGCATCCAGCTTCAGGGCTTATCCAGTAGTACTTTACCCTAGCTTGTTATTAGTGTAAACCTTGTATCCTGCCTACGTGGACCAAGGCTTTTAACGTAAGATAGTGTGGTAAAGTTATTATTATTATTGTTATTGGTGTGAGTGTATATGGGGGGTTGTTAACGGGTTAATAAATAAGTACATGAATTACAGAGTATCTCTTCTTCCAAGGTGGGAGCGCAGTGATCAACCCTTAGACGAACATATTTGGTCTTGTAGCAAGTTATTACTACTGTGGATAGTTTATTTTGGGGGCCGGGCCTTTTAGCTCTCCCATATTTGATACTCCTGTCTTCTAACTACCTATACCCCTTAATAGTACCAGTACCCCATAGAAGCCCCACTCATATCAGTTGTAACAAGTGGTTGGCCAGTCCGGGAGGAACATTATAAGTGTAAAAAATTAGATTCTTGAGTGCCAAAATTAAAATTTTTTATTTCCGCAGAACGGTTGTGTGCTAGCCTAGGGTCCAGCTCATCTAGCAAAGGACATTCTTGCACTGACTGGACATCCAGCTGGATCCCTTCACGATTAAGGTTAGTGTGGCCTTGTGTTAGGGGCCGTGCAAATTTTTGTTTTTTCCAATTTTTATTTTTTAATTTTTTCTTTGGCTGGGAGCTAAAATTATTAGTGATGTCTTCTGAAATGCAGAAACTGGCAAGGGAGCCTTCAGTGGTAGAGATAAAGAAACTTAAAAAGTCTAATTTAGTATTGTTAGGCCAGGAATTTGGCCTAGAATTAAATGTCGCAGATAAAAAGTGGACTTTGGTAAATGAAATATTAGAACATTGTATTGATGAACAACTATTGGCAAGTGATACACCTTTATGCCAGCCTAGCCAAGCAGAAAGTGCAACTCATAGGGAAAGTGAATTAGCTTTAGAGTTAGCAAAAATAAAATTAGAGGAGCAAAGACTCAAAACCGAGGAGGCTAAAATTAGAGCGAATGCCACTGGAACTCCACCTGCCGGGGATTCAAACCCCAGGCATTATGAGAAAAAGCATAATTTGCCTGAATTTTCCGAGTCTGACCCTGAAAGGTTTTTCAACCATTTTCAGAGAGTGGCCACGTCCATGAACTGGCCAAAGGAAGAGTGGGTGAAAATCCTACAGGGAAGACTTAGGGGTAAAGCACAAGATATTTTTATAAACATGCCTGACGACGAGTGTTTCGAATATGATAAAGTCAGGGAATGTATTTTGCGGGCATATGAAATTACTCCTGAAGCTCACCGCCAAGTTTATCGTAACCTTAGGCCTACTCACAACCAACCGCTTACTGAATTTGTGAATGATCAAATTCGATTGTTTGATAGATGGATTCGCTCGGCGAAAGCCGAGACATACGAGGCTCTCAGGAACTTAATTTTAATGGAGCATTTTATAAATATGATGCCAGAGAATGTTTCACAGTATATTAGAGGAAGGATAGAGTTAAATTCTAAAATAGGGGATTTGGCCAAGTTGGCAGAAAACTACCAATTGGCGGGCAAAAGGCCCAATAAAAATAATTATACCCCACAGAGTAGCAAACCTTATACCCACAGCCAGTCCAGACCAGCTCATTCTAACCCTTTAACTAATGCACCTGTTTCAGACATAACTAACCCTGTTAAAGTGTCTAGCCCAACGGCACCTAAAGGTGAACCGAAGGGTAATTCTGTTAGTAATGTCTCTTCTCCCCGACGTTTTTGTGGTCACTGTAATCGTCCAAACCACACTATTAGCCGTTGTTGGCAACTGCACCCTGAAAAAAGACCCAATGCTCTAGTTGTGACACAGGGCTTGAGGCTTTCAGAAGGGTTAGGGAGTAAGACCTCCAACCCACAGTGGTTGGACTTGCTTACCCCATTCTTATCGAAAGGGAGACTACTTTTGTCTGAGGGTTCTTCCTGGAAGGACGTGGTGATCTTCCGAGACACCGGTGCCATCCAGACTTTAATTTTAGAGAGTGCGTTGCAAGGTGCCAACACTCTCGACACTGGAGAGGTGGTACTGGTCGAGGGTGTCACTAGTGATACTCGAGCAGTACCCCTCCATAAGGTTACCCTGGAATCTGATTTCCACAAGGGTGTTTGTACAGTCGGAGTCACTCCATACCTACCTTTCCCTAATGTTGATGTAATAGTTGGTAATGATTTAGCAGGGGATAAGGTAGGGGACTCCAGACTGCCTATTATGTTGCCTACCCCTAAGGTTTGCCTGGATCCACCCGCCGCAGAGGATAATGTTCTGTACCCTGCGTGCGCGGTGACCAGGTCTATGGGACTTAAATGTAAGGGCAGCCCTGTGCTTGCCAAGGTGGTAAATCCCGAGGTCACGAGGAGCTTTCCGAGTGGTGAAAACCAAGTGGACCTCGCGGACACATTCATGGCCCGACTCGATGACGTGGCCGAGGACATTGTGGAGAGCCTGCCACCGCCATCTACCGAGAGTAGTGGGGAGGTGGAGAACACTGTTGAGCCTCGGCCAATGGCATCTGACCAAGGCCTAGATGCCTCCTTGAGTGAGTTACAGAAAGCTGACCCCACTCTTGCAGATTGTCATGAAACAGCCGTCCCTATGGAGGAAATTGTAGACGCAGCAACTGGGTACTACTACAATGATCGGATTTTGATGAGAAAATGGAGACCACAGGGTGCTCCCTTGTCAAATGAGTGGGAGGTAGTCCACCAGGTTATGTTGCCGACCTGCTATAGAGAAAGAGTTTTGGCAGCTGCTCATGATGATCCTATGGGGGGACATCAAGGTATTAATATTACGTATCACAAAATTTTAAAGTATTTTTTCTGGCCCAAGCTGAAAAGCGATGTGGCAAAATTTTGTAATGCGTGTATTGTTTGTCAACTGGTTGGGAAACCAAACCAGAGTCCACCTAAAGCTCCTCTAAGGCCTATTGTCGTGCCAGAGGAACCATTTTCTCATGTGGTAATGGACTGTGTTGGACCATTACCTAGAACTAAGTCTGGTAATATTTACCTAATCACGATGATGTGTATCACTACTCGTTACCCAGAGGCTTTTGCTGTAAGGAACATCCGAGCAAAAACTGTTGTTGCTCGTATGTTGCAATTTTTTTCCACTTTTGGACTGCCTCGGGTCGTGCAAACTGACAATGGTACTAATTTTAAGTCTGATGTTTTCGAGCAATTTTGTAAGGAACATGGAATAACTCATAAGGTTTCCAGCCCATACCATCCACAGAGTCAGGGGGTAATTGAACGTTTCCATCTAACTCTGAAGCAGATGTTGAAGACATCGTGCGAGAGTTCCCACACCTTCTGGGATGAGAATTTACCGTATGTTTTGTTTGCGGCTAGAGAGGGATTACAAAGTTCACTGGGCTGTTCTCCTTTTGAGTTAGTCTTTGGCCATAAAGTTCGTGGACCCTTGCAAATGTTACAGGAGAATCTGTTAGGGAACGTAACGTTATCCGAAGGTTCGGCTTTCTTTGCGCAACACCACCAGAGACTCAAGGACTGCAAGGCGGCTGCATTAAAGTATCTTGGCAAGGCCCAAGAAAAGATGAAAGAACGTAACGATGCTAAATCTAAGTTACGGGTATTTCAGCCTGGCGACCCTGTCCTGGTATTAAAGCCTCGACTAGGGAACACTATGTCCCACAAGTACGAAGGCCCCTACATTGTGACAGAAAAGACTGGGGACCTCACGTACAAAGTGAGGCACTCTGACAAACGTAACCAGGTAATGCTCATACATGTAAATCGACTGAAGAAGTTCCAGGGCCCCAGGCCCATTGCACTAACCAATGTTTCCATTTCCAGTGAGAGAGGGGATGATTGTTCTGGGGACCCAACTAATCTCATTTTCAATAATTCTAGTTCTGTGAATGCTGTGGAGGAACTGTCCCATTTGCAGATGGCCCAACGTGAAGAGGTGGAACACCCAGTATATTATTACTCTGTGAAATTCGACAAGGCGCAACGCAATTATTCAGTGGTAGAAAAAGAGGCGTTGGCGCTAGTGTTAACATGTAAAAAGTTCGAAGTTTACCTCACAGGTAATATAGTGGAAGTGTACACGGACCATAACCCACTAGTCTTCCTGACTCAGATGAAGGGTAAGAATAAACGCATCCTCAGGTGGGCGTTGTACCTACAGGACTTCAATCTTTCCATTACCCACCTACCGGGCAGACTCAACGTGATAGCCGACGCTCTGTCCCGGTTGCCTGAATAACATTCATCTGAGCCACAGAAAGCCATTTACCAACTGTCATGCTTTAGTTTTTTTTAGGTTCTCCTGTGACATTAAATATTCCGTGTCCAATTTATTTACTTCCCTGTTCTTTTATTTTTTTGTGTATGTTTTTTTTTTTTCTTTCAGAGAACTCCTTTGTATTTTTTTTTTGCAGAGAAATTGCTTTTGATTGATTTTTTGTTTTTGTCATGTTTTTCTTTTTGTTCTCTGTATACTCTTACAAAAAAAATATGACTACTATTCTAGTGGTCACATTTTTTTTTTTTCTCTGAAGGGGGGAGGAGTGTTACGACCCTGGGTTCTCCAGTGGAAACCAGAGGTCAAAATTGAGCTATTAAACTTCCTAAGTAGTACAGTTGGCGCATTTCGAATGGAAATTGTTTGTATCTTCCCTGCCAGACGTAAGACTATTATTGTTTCTCAAAGAGCATTTAAAGACTGAGCTGGGGGTTGATTATTAAATAATAACATAGGCACCAACTTTGCTTACTAATACTTTCTAATCATTCATAAAGTAACAATACGTTGCATAGGGGAAGATCTTTAATGTGCTTAGCTGCACGATCAATTAGGCTCCTTCCGGCACCACGACATGAGGGAGGCCAGGTGGTCGCGAGGAGCTCGGGCTTCTCTTGGCTGGTGGCGTGAGGTTAAGACCTACTCTGTGGCTGTATCCCTACTCTCCTTCCTTCTCCTCTTACTTATTTCCCTTACCTGAAGTTCCTGTACCCTTAAGTTAAGTATTATATGGTGTAAGTGTGCCTACTCTGGTAGTAACTATTGGTGAGACCTGGGGTTAGTATTTGCCAGTGTTTTGTTTACCCTAAGTGTTGTGTTTTGTATTAGGGTCCCACGTGGTCTCACTACCCTAAGCTGCATCCAGCTTCAGGGCTTATCCAGTAGTACTTTACCCTAGCTTGTTATTAGTGTAAACCTTGTATCCTGCCTACGTGGACCAAGGCTTTTAACGTAAGATAGTGTGGTAAAGTTATTATTATTATTGTTATTGGTGTGAGTGTATATGGGGGTTGTTAACGGGTTAATAAATAAGTACATGAATTACAGAGTATCTCTTCTTCCAAGGTGGGAGCGCAGTGATCAACCCTTAGACGAACATATTTGGTCTTGTAGCAAGTTATTACTACTGTGGATAGTTTATTTTGGGGGCCGGGCCTTTTAGCTCTCCCATATTTGATACTCCTGTCTTCTAACTACCTATACCCCTTAATAGTACCAGTACCCCATAGAAGCCCCACTCATATCAGTTGTAACAACCTCAAATTTAATTCAAGCTATGATGTCAAGTTCAACAACGTGTATTGAACAGGAAAAAAATGAAATCCATTTTAAAACAATTCCGTAAGTATAAAGCTGTTAGAACAAAGTGTTATTATATAAACTGTTATATTTAGAGATTAACTGTTATTTAGAGAAACATATAAACTGTATATAATAAATAAATAATTATAATACTTTTATTTTTTTATTTTATTTCTTCAGATCATATCTTCTTCAAAAAGCGTGTACATATTTCACCTACAATACTCAATTCAAGAAAAATGAGATTACTACTGATCCTGAATTTCCAATTGAAAATAATATTGCTCTAGATCTGCTTTTGGTTGCTGATTTCCTTGATTGTTAATAATGACATCCATAACCATATATTTTTTACTAAATGTTGAAAGATTAAAATATAAAAACAAGCTTTAATGTTATATTATTTTTAGTTTATTTTGTGGCTTGAAAATGATTCCAACCCTTTTTTTATTATTATTAATATTATTATTATTATTATTATTAATAATTATTCCAGTAATTCCAATGAATCAAGAGTATGATTGCAATGAAGTTATAGTATTGAAAGATTCAATTAAATACTGGTTTGATAGAGGTGATGAGCAAATTAAATATAAACATGAAGAACTTTTCAATATATATGATTTACTATCACAACAAGAATGGTTCGAGTTCCAGTTAAACTTTAAAGACACTATACAGGTATATATACTAATAGGACGAAATTCATCTATTATACTTCCAAACCAAATAAACATAACTAACTTAGCGTCAATTTTAATAGAATGCCGTTATTATAATAATGAAAATGTACAAAGTTATAATGAAAATGTACAAAATTTATCTTTTATTAAAGATGCATATATGATTAGGACTCCTGTTAAATATATGAAATTTTCTGTATTGTGGGATTATAAAAATATACTACTATGTTGGAATCACTTGTCTATAATAGTAGGAGGTATCAATAACGAAACTCAGGTGTGTAATAATTTACAAGATAATTTGAATGTCATAATGTGTTGGTTATATGAAAAATATAACATTACAATCCTTGATAATAGTTTAAATATAAATAACAGTAAATATGTTACAAATGGAACCATTTATATAGGTATTACACACACGAAGAAAACGATATCATTATTTGTTAAGAAATTTTTCATTATATTAACAATTGTTTTCACAATTTTAAATGTTATAATTATTTTACATGGTGTTTTTAAATTGGTATGTTTTTTTTTGTAATATCCCCTAAATTCCCATATATATCGTATATATGACTTGAAATTTTAAATTGGTAATTCCAATCATTCCAACATTGAAGGAAAATATATGGGTGGTGAGCTGTACTTTGGTGGTAGGTAGCCTTGGCTATTGGCTAAGATATAATAACTTAATCCTCAATAAAGAGTTTTAATTTTTGGACTGACATTATTGTAAGAAGGGCCTTTTGATATACTACTATGTTAATCCCAATTACCTATTATTTGGGAAATTTGAGACAAAGATATGATGATACTACCCTATTCAAACCCCAACCCTAAATAAATTTTGTTAACAATGAGTGAGTATTTCTATTTCACGATTTATAAATATGGCTCTCATTGTAATTGTGTTATGGACCCGACGCCTCCACAGAGAATGGAGAAGCGATGGCAGCGCTGCTATCTATGAGCCGTCACCCACAAGTATGGGAAAAGAAGGCGCCCTCTTCTGGTCAAAAGTACAATTATCTGTGGTGAGTGACTCTTACTATGATTGGACACGGAATGGATTATTACAGTGCGATAGGTGTGAAGGAAGTGGACTCGACAAGGGTGTGGTCAGAGACAGTGTCCCGTGTGTGTCGCTCTACATAGCGACATTGACTCAATGATATTTTTTGGAGGCTACATTCAGTTTTATTATGTACATTAATGTACTTTCTATATATTTATATAATAAATAAAGAAGTAAGTAAATAAATAAACTTTTATATTATTTATCTCCATTCTTAGTGTTGTATTCCTTCCTATATGTTATGAACCTCATAAATTCCCCTTATGAAGCCAATGTACGTGATTTGTTAAAAACACTGAGCCCTGAAGATATTAGATGTCTGGCTCAGACATCAACAGGTAATCATCGCCTTTCACCTAAAAGTTCTCAAGAGGCCCTAAAAATAATTTTATACTACACTTCAGACTTGAAACGCTTGTTTTCTTATCGACGTCTTACTGCCCAAAATCTTTTTAACTACCTCTATAAAAATCAAGTACCATCAATGCCTTTTGCTAAGAAAATGGAATTGGTAATAGCTGTGAAAGAGTTTTGGACAAAGCAGCATGGTAAAATAGGTATCGGATATTCAACTGAACAAGGAAGAGCACATTCAAACCCCCAAACCGAAATTACAAGTGCTATCCAACTCTCAATACCCGGAAATACGAACATCATTTTATGTTCCAATCCAAGTTTTATTCAATATACAACTGGTGAAACCAAGAATATAATTAAAAATCCTAAACAATGTAGTTTTATGGGTACTGCAGAACGTACAAATTTAGGAACAGTACAATGTCAATGTGATTCATATATAAGTACACTATTACAGCATCAGACAGAAGAGAGTGAAATTAAAACTTTTACTCAAACAAATAATGAAAAAAAACAACCTGTCTTATCTGATGATGTTCCTAAAACTTCTATTCGAACTAATAATGAAAAAAACAAATTTGTATGTGGTGTTCTTTCCCCGGTAGAACATAAAATGGAAGTTATAAGAAGTGACGAGTTTATACAAAAATTTTGTAAATGGTATTTTAGAATGATTAATCGTTTGCAGCCAGAGTGTTTCCACCTACCCGGAGATACTTTTCGAGGTGATATTTTTTATGACAACAGTTACACTGATATTTACTTAATTGGCCAGTCAAATAGTGAGAGACATGCTTTTGGAGGAGGAAATACTTTCCAACTTTTAAAACAAACATTTCAAGAGTATAAGATTCAGTTCAGTCCTAATTTAGAAAATGGAATACAAGCTTATCAATCCAATTTTGGTATGGTCAAAATCAGTTGTTGTGGCACCATACATATCCGAAACTCATGTGTGGGAATTTTTGAACAAGAAACGGGTATGGTATGCAGTCCAAATAATCATGTATGGAAGATAATGTATATAAAGATAAATTTAAAACATGCTAGTACACATAAACCTCCAAGTCTACCTTCATGTCAAGTGTTTGAAATTAAAATTTGAAATGGGTTTTTTGATTAACAACGAATAAATAACAGAATAAGTGAAATCTATAGACTTTACTTCTCCGGGATGTAGACGTATTCTGTCAGGATATTCTTTTTGATTTATAAATATACTATTTTAATTGATATAATCGCAAGATAAAGATTGTGTAATAACATTATGTACTTTTGAATAATATTATATATATATTTTTTTTTCCAAAGATATAAAATATGGGTTCTGTACCAAGATATAACCATTAAGGTTCCTAGACTCATCACAAGGATAACTAGTGGCACTAAAAGGCAAGTAGTTATTTCAGTCAAACTAAAATGGAATGGAATTGGTGTATATATGACATGAATAGTATGGTTTGGTCCCATTTAGATCTATTTTCTAAACATGTTATTTTCATGTTTTTTTCAGGAGGATATTCTAGCAATAATCATCATGGTATCGTCCTCCAAAATCACCAAAATCAACAAAACCCCTAAAATTATCAAGAAAAATCCCACTTTTGATGATAAATTTTTTGAACTTTTAATTAATGAGCGAGTGAAGAAAGTGGTGGACATGCTTATCAGTGTCCATGGTATTCATGGTAAAAGGAAAATTTATATCATCTCCAAGTTGGAAGATTGCTGGAATATGAGATCAACTATTCCACTAAAGCGAGACACTTATATAAATTTATGTTTATCATTGTTAAGAGATCCAGCATATTCACATGATACCCTTAGGAAATTTAATGTTTTAACCCATAATGAATGTGGTGATTACATGTTTGGACATCCTGTTATAGTCAATGATAACCAACGAACAGGAAGTCAGATTGATATTCAATACTCATGTTCGGAAGTGATTATCGGGACAGTGACTACTGAACAAGGACTGGTCAATGGTTTCATAAATACAGGAAAAATTACATTTACAAGTGTTAGGTGTACCTTTCTTGAATATTCAAAGGCTAAAAAATTCTATGATATGTTCATTTTAAATTGAACTATATATATATATATATTTTTTTTGTTTAAATCAGTTCATATTTAGGTAGGGTTGATTTTAGGTTTGGTCATATAGATATTTAGGTAAGGCTGCGATATTGACACTACTAAATACCTAACCATAAAAATACCTTTATGGTTTATATGACAGACAATCTGTAAAATATTTTTTAATAAATAGAATCATCCAGTCTGCTATATCTATGTGGTTTTCATGTGAACCCTGTTTTGTTATAATAAGAATAACTTCATATATAATGAAAAAATTCTAATACAACTATATATTTATTTATTTACCATAATTTTTGAAAATATATTTTCAATTTTCTTCTATAAATTTACCATGGTCTGTTACTGTAGGTGTTTACCACAGCTCTGTTTTTGTATATTTATACCAGGGGAGCCAGACAGATCACTGATAAGTGATACAGTCACCAGAGACACTAGTGTGTTGTACCAGTAACCAGACACACTAGTGTGTTGTACCAGCTTCACACCAGTGGGCTATTTAGAATTTATTTCAGAAAAATTATGGTAAATCGCAAATACACAAATAAACAAAGAAAACAACTATTTAATCATAGAAAGAAATTGGTATAGGTTATAAAAAAAAAATGAATAAAAATCTTCTAATTGATAATAATAAGATCAATGACAAGTTTTTACTAGGCCTAACTCTAATTATGAATCAAAATTTATGTTTAAAACTTTCAAATTTTTCTTCATTCCAATATTATGGAAAAGATAATATACTCCATATACATCCTGTATTATGTGAAATGAAGCCACTAGGTTTACTGGGCCAGTCATTAGATTCACTTTATCTTTCAAAGAAAATTATACCTAAAGAAATTCAGATAATATACATTAGCCCTCATCATATTTTTTCTCACGAAACCAATGGCCAAATTACAGCTGATTTACTCTTAGGTGGTTTCAAGAATAATATTACGCCACTTTATCTCTTAAATGAACATGATCTAAATTCCCTTGTTGCAAATCCCTCTCACAGATTTAGACTTATAGATGGTCGATCGGTAGAAATGTTTGATAATATGTGGAAGCTAGGAACTAATGATTGTGCAATTGATAGTAAAGATCATAATAATGATTTATTGGGAATTCGTCCCATTTTGGGCTTGTGTGATTTATTTTCTATTTCTAAGCGTTTAATATATTTAACCCAATTGAGCGATTTGATCAATAAAATTCACCAAGTATTTAATATAATTAAATATTTTCCCTATCTAATACATCCATATCGTTTGCTGGTTTCTGAAACAGGGAAATTTTATATTATGTCATTTAGTCTCCTTCATTATTTATTTTCACCTCATGCAGAAACCAAAAAAATTAAAGATATTGTGTTTTCTCATCCCCAATCTTTAATACAACGTACTGAAAATATTGAAAATATTGAAAGTAATACTCTAAATAGAATCAAAGTTAAATGCAAAGAAAATTTAATAATAGGTAGCAAAGACTTCAAAATATATCATAATTATTTAGCTCAAAGTAATTGTCGTCTACTTCTCGATATGTTACACTCTCTATTTGTAACTATTATATGGATTGCTAATGGTGGAGGAGTTATACATAAACAACATACATTGGTACGCAATTATTTGACCTTACAAGGAAATATTACCTTAAAACCCACTCACTCCCAAAATCCATATAAAGTTACATCACGAAAACCTATTCATAATCCTAGACTACCTTCTTCTTCCCAACCACCATCTCAACTTGAACTAACATCATCTCCACCATCACCATTATCTAATAATGTTAATCAACAACTGAATTGCCAGAATCCATATGGTTTATGTCATGCACAGATTATTTACAGTTCATTCCATACAGATGAAATCAAATGTAATGTGGCTCAACATGTTCATAATTATGGTTGCCTTCATTTGTTGAATTATACTCCAACAGTTCTTGAGGAAGCCTTTAGTGAAACATTAACATCACACAGAGATAATATTCTAACTGATGTAATTGAAAATGAGATCAATATAATTTTAGCATTTATATCACAGATAAAAAAGGAGCTCGAGTCAACAATAATTTAATATATATATATATATATGTCGTACCTAGTAGCCAGAACGCACTTTTCAGCCTACTATGCATGGCCCGATTTGCCTAATAAGCCAAGTTTTCCTGAATTAATATATTTTCTCCAATTTTTTTCTTATGAAATGATAAAGTTACCCATTTCATTATGCATGAGGTCAATTTCTTTTTATTTGAGTTAAAATTAACGTAGATATATGACCGAACCTAACCAACCCTACCTAACCTAACCTAACCTATCTTTATAGGTTAGGTTAGGTTAGGTAGCCGAAAAAGTTAGGTTAGGTTAGGTTAGGTAGGTTAGGTTGTCGAAAAACAATTAATTCATGAAAACTTGGCTTATTAGGCAAATCGGGCCTTGCATAGTAGGCTGAGAAGTGCGTTCTGGCTACTAGGTACGACATATATATATATATATATATATATATATAATATATGTCGTACCTAGTAGCCAGAACGCACTTATCAGCCTACTATGCAAGGCCCGATTTGCCTAATAAGCCAAATTTTCATGATTTAATTATTTTTCGACTACCTAACCTAACCTAACCTAACTTTTTCGGCTACCAAACCTAATCTAACCTATAAAGATAGGTTAGGTTAGGTTAGGTAGGGTTGGTTAGGTTCGGTCATATATTTACGTTAATTTTAACTCCAATAAAAAAAACTTGTCCTCATACATAATGAAATGGGTAGCTTTATCATTTCATAAGAAAAAAATTAGAGAAAATATATTAATTCAGGAAAACTTGGCTTATTAGGCAAATCGGGCCTTGCATAGTAGGCTGAGAAGTGCATTCTTGCTACTAGGTCCCCACAGACCAGTTTTAGACCAGGCCTATTTCTACCCCCAGGAAACAGCCCCTGACAGCACTGCTATGAAACAGGGGTATCAGGGTGAAAGACACTATCCAATGTTCGTATCCACTCAGCTGTGTGGTGGTCTAAATGGAAGATTATTCATGTGTAGATTAGAACTGAGGATAGTCGTGACCCCTGCAGGTAACCCCACATATTGACTAGATGACCATCGTATCCAAAATAACACAACTAAGTCAACAAGAATGTTGTTTCGTTATATATATAATATAATCAGTAGTATACATTATTAGTTTAGATGTGAGAGACATTTTTTTATATAAAATAAAATAATAATGTCACTATCAAATTCCTTATATATTATAATATTTATAATAGTTTTAATTGTGATCTTTTCAATTATATATTTATATTATTCAAGAAATAGGTCAACAATTTCAACTCAGCATCCTCAACTGTCAATGAATTTCATTACAAAAACTAATACTAAACCTGCTGGTCTGTATGTTGTCTTTGAAAGTAAGTATTATATGGACCAAAATCGTGGTTACGATATGATTTCTCATGTAAATACAGTTAATTGTAATGATGATACAACGATTCCTAATGATGAAAATAATAATGTATTCTGTAAATTTGATACATCCATATTTGATCAATTTAGAAAAGAGAATTGGTATTTTAATACCTTAACACCGATAATTTTATTATCTATTCGTAATCTTCCAAATTTTTCACCTATTGTATATGAGAATATTGAAGATCTTCCATCCTCTGCAGATCATGAGATTGCAAGCCTGCGTGAAAATATGAAGAAAAGCTCAATTGCTAATGGTAATAAG